>NC_135776.1:15584805-15594807 GCF_028453695.1 Augochlora pura | reverse complement strand
TAACTTTGATGTAATCTTGACAAAATTTTGAGAAAGCTCCACATACCTTTGACGTAATCTCGATAAAACTTTGACAAAAGCTTAATGTAACTTTAAAGTAATCTTGACATAACTTTGATGTAATCTTGACATAACTTTGACAAAATTCATATAATCTTGACACAACTTCGACATAACCGTGATGTAACCATCTACATGATTACAACGACAACCGGAAGCCCTCATTACAGAATTATAAGCAAGCGCGTCGTCTTTCAAATGACGAAAGAAATACTGGTACAATGATTTAAAAAATGTTAACCTGTTAAGAATGGTCCGAGAGATTTATTTATCCTTACAACAATGTAACTTCCGGTAAGAATCGTTGCAAATCATGTTTCAGTCGAAATTGAACAAAGCTTCGCTATCCTCCACCGGAAATACAACGATTACTCGTGCCCCGACGAAATGGCGACCGGGAAGATGGTCCTAACGCTAGTTCCTCAAAGTTTAAAATCTACTGAGAGATTATTTATTGTTCCTACGTCGAAGTAGATGTAAAATTGTCGTCGTTATCGAGCTACCTGGTACTGTACGATTTACAATTTCCCCGCGGACGACCTCGGTTGACAAATTCGATAATCAATATCCATAAGAAAATATAATTCCTCGAAACGAAAATTTCATCGAATTCCTTTACCACGTTTCACGTTACTCCACTAAATGTTAATATATAATACATAATCCACTAAATGTTATTCGCTTCTTCGGTATCGATGGAAAGTTTGTTCAAAAATCTGCTTCGGATCCGGCAATGAAAAAAGTCAATCGTTAATCAACGATTAAAATGAAACAGTTGATCGCGTCGATCGTTGATTTTCCAACGATGAAAATTTTTCAGTCAACGATTCGCGATCGGTTGCACCAATCGATTGGAACAATCGCCAATTTCACGGCGATTAATATCGCGTTAATCGCGAGCATTAATCGATCAATCGTTTTTAATCGACCAATGGCGAACTCCGGCGAACAAAAATCGTTCTCGTTTCGAGATAGCTTCGATCCGAAGAAGCGCGTTGATCGACGCGGCTATAAAGGAGATCGCGGCGGAAAGGGTTAATTATCGGGACAGGTAAACGAAGGGTGCATTCGCTTGTCAATCATCGTCTTGCGGCGCGAGCAGCCGACGAACGACAGTAATTTTACAGCAAACGTTTTACGAATTGAAATTAGTCTACGTCGTTTCCAGTTCGACTCTCCTCTCCGACGCGTCGTTGAATATTCGCTAAATATAGTAGTATGTGTATATATGTATATATACGTATATACGTGTGTAATACTTGAATATTTAATTGCATTGGCAGGACATTTGCACGAGTGAGCTCGCTGCGGCCACGAAAACCAGTACCACCTAAGTACTCGCGTTTGTCCTCTCTTTTTTTTCCTTTCTTTCTTTCGGTCGACAGCCGTTTACATAATAATGCGTAACCGAACTTGCAACTACCGCGAATAAATAATATTCGTTTGTGTAACATTTCCACTCTGTGATTCGATAAATATTTAGTACCGTGTACGCGGAGCACCGCCGTCAACTAACCGTCGAAACGATCGCGCGGTCGCGAAATGAAACTTTATCCTGCTATACGATAAATTATATATAAATTGTTTTTTCGTTCACTGTATTGCATAATCTTCGACTCGACGGTTCGTTACTTAAGCGTATCAATCGTATTAATACTTGGGTTAAGTGGCACATTAATGTATTAATGGGCGCGTTAATTGTTCGCAGAAATTGTTACGCTGATGTTAAGGCATGTCATAATTAATATAGTAGTGTTAGTGTATTAATTAATACATTAATGTGTGTTATGATCGTAATTGTGTTATGGGTTATAGTATTGTAATTATAATTATATTATTATATGTTATAGTATTACGATTGTAATTATATTATTATATATTATAATTATAATCATAACCACAATATTATATGCTACAGTATTATAATTACATTGTCATATACTATAACACTATAATTACAATTGCATTGTGAATATTATAGCATTATAATTACATTATAAATATAAATTAAATATATTAAATAGTTACGATGATAGGATGATATCAACACGTTAATTAATATTGCTATCCGGAACAAAAATTATGCAATACAATAAGGATCGAGCTGAAAAGAAAATACACAGACACTGTATCAAAGTGTAAACTGTAAAAAATCTCTGTAAAAAATATAATAATAATAATAACATGCTGTATAAATTTTCATGAACATTTCCGGGATTGTCTAAACAGTATCGCACGCAAACTTTTCTACGATCGACTGTTAATTAACACTATCGAAGCTGTAAACATTTAATCGATTAGAACATGATCAGTCAGCATCAGTGGCACACGGCGATCGATTCTTCGCACGCAAAAGTTGCGACAGCAACACGGCCGTGTCGGCGCAGTGATCGCGGACAATGTAGCGACAAATTTTGCAAACAAGCTCGCTAGGTAACCCACAATCTTCGACTGCGCGGAAATTGTTTTTTACGTGCGTCCATCACGTGATTGAAGGGGAATCGAAGAGTTTTTGTACAGAAACAAATGAATCCGTCGGTTGCAATGATCAGTGCACGTGACATGATCGTCGAGATAAAATCGACGATTCCTACGTCTATGTTCTTCGACACATCGGCGTCGAAAACGAGGAATACTCTCGTTTTTATCCTAACCTAAAACAAGGATAGCACGACGCGAATGTGTTAAGCTCAACGAACGCGACGTTTATGCTATTAAATTATAGACTCCGTTAATCCCGCTTGCAATACGAATTTGTACAAAATATATTAACAAGTTCCACCTGTAATTACCTACCAAGCTACGGATTTTGTTGTTATTAAAGACCGGAGAGTCAGTCGCCGTCGCAAAAGTTATTTTAATATTTCGGATTTGCAATCCACGGCAGCCGCGACGTACGAAATTATTTTTGTTTCGTTACAAAAGTTTGTCCTACCAACTGTTACTACTTTAGCGAAACTATCTTATTTGTTTAAAATATATTCCACAATTTCTCAACGGACAGCGAACGTCCGCCAGCGCGTCGAAAGCGGATAACTATATTTACGCTACGATCAGTCCTAGCTAACGTCTAATATTATTTTATATTCCGAGGATTAATCGGATCGCCTTTATCAGACTTTAAAAGATTGTTTAAACGAACGGTGAGAAATCTATCGTTTAATTGTTTATATTTAGCATTAATATTTAGCTAACGTTTAGCTTGAGCCGTTTCGTTTGAAAAATTTGAAAAGTGCGGATCGGTGTTTTTATCCCTTTTTTTTTATTTAAGAGTTACAGGAGAATTTTGTTACGAATCAATTTACAACCGAAATCGATTATCTAGGCGTCGAATACTTATGAATATAGTGTATATAAAATAGATATTTCATATAACATTATTGTATACTTCGTTTCAGGGTAATTGTTCACGAAAAGATCGTTATTTTATAATGATCGCATTTAGGAGATTATTTATTATTTTCCAATCGTAATTGCGAGGAGATTATTTATTCTTTTCTGATCGCATTTACTAAGAGATTATTCAATCCTTTTCCACCGTAACTACGAAGAGATTATTTATTATTTTCTAACCGTAATTACAAAGAGATTATTTATTCTTTTCCGATCGCATTTACTAAAAGATTATTGATTATTTTCCAATCGTAATTACGAAGAGTTCATTTATCATTTTCAGATGATATTTACCAAGTGATTATTCATCATTTTCTGATCGTAATTACGAAGAGATCATTTATCATTATCCGACCGTATTTACAAAAAGATTATTCATCGTCTTCTGATCGTAACCGATCACGATCCCGATCGTAAAATAGTAAAGCTACGGTGTGAATTATCTTCTTTAATTATAGTCAATCATGGTTGCGGATCAGTCGTATGAGTCATACTCCCAAACCGAATGCCATTCACCGATGACTAGAACAACGAAATGGCCCCGAAACAGTCGGCAAAGTTTCGAAGGCCGGTCCGTAGAAGCACAAGAAATAATAAAGGAGAGACAACTATACGGTGTCGTGATTATTGTTTACATCGATAGAAAAATATCTTCGAGTCCTTATCGCTATTCGAATACCACAGAATTCATGAAACAATGCTGTTCGAGCAACGGAAGCGATCAATGGTATATAATCTTGAAATAATAAAAGTAATGTCGACTTGAAAAGTTAGTATAAACGTTAAAGAAGCTGGTTTTAAGTAAACGAAATTAATATATATATGTATAAACTAATCAAAAAGAAAAAACGAAATATTGTAAATATAGTTTTGTAAATAGTAATAATAAGAATTATGTGATAATGATGTTAATAATAATAAAAATAAGAATAAGAATAGTGAAAATAATAATAATTAGAATAATGATAACAACAGAAATAAAATACAACAATATTATTGCATCACATACAGGGATGAATGGACGAGATTCGATATCACTGTTGTCATAATGAATTCGAGTATAATAACAGAATGTGAAAACGATCGTATATAATATATAATCGGCAAAATGAATGACGAAAAATAATAGAAGGGAAAGAAGAAAAAAGAAAAGAGAACGATTAAAGAAAACGGTTACGAAGCATCCATAAGGCACGTTCGAAGGCAGAAAAAGTATGACAAAGAACACGCTTAATGGAGTTAAAGCAATTAAAGGCTTGAAAGGAAGGAGAATGCTATCCATTTCATGGTCTAATAATGAGCCGAGCTTATTGCGAGCCATAACAACGGCGATTACCATATCCCCCGATGCATAGAAAGCTTCGTTGCATTCTGCATAAAACGACGAGCAGATTGCGGTTTTTTATGCGAAATCAAAGCTGACTGATTCCAAAAATGTAGGCGACACGTCGACATTCATCCCTTGGAACAATTTCAACGACAACAATGACAAAATAATATATACCTTCGAACTCTCCCTCTCTCTCTCTCTCTCTCTCTCTCTCTCTCTCTCTCTCTCAATTGCAATTTATTTAGAAGTCGTTGTCAAATTGTTGACTCGAAAACCGCGGTCTAACAAGATCGAACGAATACCCTGAACGTAACCGCGCGACGTTACATCGGAAGCTATTTCAGAACTAAATTCAACTGAAATTAACACCTGAAGTTAACACCAAATGTGGAAAAAATTGTATAAGTGGATAATTATACAACTTGCCGATTGCAAGAATTAAATAGAATCGAAAATTAATGGAAACGAAAGGCGTCCCTTCTTTAAAACCGATTCGAATGGAAGCAACGAAGGAAATAGGATGATTTCGTATACACTGGGTGTCCGAAAAATACGAATTAATGAGAGAATGCTTCATATACCCCTCGACTCGATACACTTACCGTTAGTTATGTTAGTTTTATACCTAGCGTTAATCGTTCTAATAAGTCAGTGGTGAAACAATGATTTAGGTGAAGTTCGAACTATTTTTATTATAATATACAGAGTGTCTTTAAATTATAGTGCTTCTGGGAAGTGATAGCTGAGGTCATTCGAAGCAACTTTTTCTTTTACAAAGATTTTCTGTGAAGCATCGTTAACGAGTTATTAATGAAAAACAGAGACCAATGAGAGACGAGGCTGTGTGTCGTGTTAATCGAGCTTGCTTCTCATTGGTCACCGTTTTTCTTTAATATCTCGTGAACGAAGCCACGGAGAACATTTTTGTAAAGGGAAAAGTTGCTTCAAATGATGTCAAGTAACCTTTTTATTCTTCATTGCAAGTGACTTTTAGGACACTCTCTATAACTATTTTCCTTCTTCAGCTATCGTCACAGATTGCGAAATTCGCGCGTGAAAATGGCTGAACGCATTTAAGAGAATAACTATTCGAAACCAGTAACGCGAATAATTATAGACTCGAAGTAGCTCTCATATTATTACTAGCATCTAAACGAGAGCCTTACAAATGATCATATTTGTACATCCCTATCTTCTATTATCTCTACCATAGAAATATATTTGTATATTCCTATAAAATTCGTACATATCTATTCTCTATTACCCCTAATATAAAAACATACAAATATCACTCATTTTTATTACTAAAAAGTTGCTTCGAGCCTATAATAACGCATTCTATATAAAACTGCGAATTTAACCAAAGTTAAAACTGTCCCACGAACCTATCAAAATGACGAATTGCATTTTATACCTGTGCCCCGATGCTTTTCATCCGAGACGATCCACCGAAGAATTCAGTCGTTCGCCGACGTACGAACGACAATTCGCTAGCATGCTCGACCGACGATCGTCAGCAACGTCTTCGAACCTTATCCGAACGTTTCCTCGGTCGAACCGAGATACAGTTGCGTTCACCGCACCTATCGCTCACACTGCAAAAAAACCCTTCGATTGATCATTGCTCAAAAGTGATGTGCACGAGACGATCGAGATTCCTGCGCGAAGCGTTGTTGCTCCGCCAATTTCGAGGCGCGCCCGTCTGTCGGAATTCGGGACACGCGTCGCGTGGACAATTCGGCGTCGAGTGCCAGCCTCGACGCTGGCCGCCGTCGCCGGCTTCTCTTTCAATTGACGATGGACGTACCTAACAACAATTTTTCCCCCCATGCTCGGCCATCGACGCGACGAACGGAACCGACGAGCAACGGTCCTCTGCGGCTTAACGACACCCGGGAAAATGCAGGGAGGTGCTACGAACCGATTCGAAGGAACCTAAACGGACTAACCCCTCCTTGGGACACGCTTAAGGACCGGGCGAGTCCTTCAGCAACCGGACCAAAGGGTTCAGCTTACCGTCCTCCGAATTCCTGTACTCTTCCAGCAGCTGGAAAACAGAAGATTGCTCTAAATAAATGAATCCTCCGCCACCTAAAACTTCGAAAACAATCACTGATGGTACTTCACGACGCCGAGACCCAAGGTTTCGTGCAACGATTTCTACGGTGATGCGGTTATTGTGGCTACGATAGGGACAAATAGACGATGAGATGATCTCGATGGAAATTATTGGAGATTATAGGGTTTCGTTAGTAGAGATGGTCTTAGGTTTGTTTTGTTAACGTGTTCAAAGCGCAAGAACAGTAAAGTTACTAATTATTCGAATATTTTTCGAATGATAATAGTTAGATGACAAAAACGTGTTCATTGATATTTTTTAGTGTGAGAAGTAACGTCGTGCGAAAAATAATATGGCCTGTAAAAAAATGATGGTCGTCATGCAATTAGTGTATTTCATTTTGCAATTTCCATGTGTATAGAATATCTGTAGAGTGCTATAGAATCTTCAAATGGTATAGGTTCAGAAATAATCACGATGATTTTCCATAAAATTGTATAAAATGCTATAAAACTCTATAAAGTTATATAAAATCCTATAAAACTGTATAAAATTATATAAAATGCTATAGAGTTCTATAAAATTCTATAAAGTTATATGAAATCCTATAAAATTGCATAAAACTTTATACAATTCTATAGAATTCTGTAAAGTTATATAAAATCCTATAAAATTCTATAAAACCCTATACAATTCTATAAAATTCTATAAAGTTATATAAAATTCTATAAAACCCAATAAAATTCTATAAAATTCTATAAAATCCTATAAAGTTATATAAAATTCTATAAAATTTTATACAGTTCTACAGAATTCTTAAATGCTACAAATCAGAAATACTCCAGATGATTTTCACGGTAAGAAAACACTCGCGTAAAAGAAAGAATGGAACGGAACAATAAAAAGAAAAAATACGTGTAACTTGTTTATAAAATGATGTCATTTGTTTTACCTGGTAAGACATTTCGCACGATAAGATGGCCGTGGCCTCTGGATTTTGGTGCGTCGCCGCCAAAAGAGTCGGGAAAATGCACGACGTCAGTCCTGGTGCCCCATAGAACGGGAACGGTAAAGTACAAAGCTGTTGGAGAACGCTTGGTCCAGCACCAGCCGATTGCAGGGTCAACTGGAATCAATAAAAAAACTCACGATTAATTACAATTGTTACATTGAAAATAATAATTCCCTTAATGTTACACGATAAAGCAATATTTTGATATTTTAGGATAAAAACAGCTTTGCATTGAACGCAAAATTTCGGTAGTTTCTCCTCTTGGCGAGTAATTAATTTGTAATTTAGATTTTTACAACAAGTAGAATGTATTAATACAAAGAAACGCGATGTGATTCACAGATTAATAAATTAATTATAATCTTTTCGTGAAAGGCCTTTACTTAAGCTTATTCTATTTGTATTTTATTCTTAACTTAATAATAATATGGTAATATTCTGTATTTATTTGGATTTAAAGTTACAGTAATCTTAACTGTTATTGCTTATTATTATGATTGATAATTATACCTTTCTATTCGATATTTTCATCGTATGATCAATACATATATTAATCATAAGCTTTCTGTCATAACACTTTGTAATTTGTTCCATTTATGTATTACTTCAATCACTATGTCTAAAGTGTTCAACAACTAAAATATACATATGTTTCCTTCTAAGTCTGTCACATTTTTGCAATTAAAGTAAAATAAATTTCTGCAAGTTTCCCACCACATGAAACCTGCATTTTAAAAAACGATTAATCCGCCACCCTTCCAAATAAATCTATCACCTCTCCACAATAAATCGACACATCTCCAAATAAATCCACATACAAATATACAACTTGTATCGGTACAACAAACAACATCCAACGGACATTCTCCCCCTGATCGCGCAATCACGTTAACCTTGGCTCGCTAATTGGGAGAAAAGACGGTTCGCCGAGACGCGGCAGTTTTGAGACGGGAAACGCTTTCAATTGCAAATCACCCATATGAACGAAGCCGAAGGGACAAGCCAGACGATCGTCGAATAGCGAGAACAGTTACTTGGAAGTGTCCGCGTATCGTTCATTTCTTGAAATACCGTGAGAAACAGGGCCTCTATTGCCCAGGTGACGGAAACTGGCCAGCCAAAGACAAGAAAACGTCCTAGAACACCTGCGATCCAACAAGTGTCCGCGAGTAAGCTAATGCACCTGTAGAACAACCTCTTGCAGGAAATACCCACATTACCTGCTACTCTTTCCCAACCTTTGTACTGCTTATACCAATCTTGTCGAGCCTAAAGATGTACGTACACGGAAAGAATAGCGCATGTTTTCTATTTCCATTCATTCAATGAATTACTTTCTGCGTTTTATTTTATATTATATTACGTGATATTATATGTTTTATATTATACCATACTGTACAATTTATGTCATATTAAGTTATATTTTATATTATAATACTATAAAGTTATATAAAATCCTGCAAAATTTTATAAAATTATATGAAATCCTATAAAATTCCATAATATTTTATAAAACCCTATAAAACTTTATAAAATTGTATACATTTCTATAGAATTTTTACCATACTATTTGAGTACTATTAGAATTTGTACCATACCATTGTGCTATACCAATTTATGTCATATTAAGTTATATTTTATATTATATTATGCCATATATATTTTATGTCAGGTTATGGTCAGGTTATCGTATTAAATCGTTTACAAATTGAACGAACTTTGAAGTCGATTATCACGAAAACGGAGCACCGGATGAAAAAATATTATACCAAAATATTTTCTTCTTCTTTGATGTAGAATCACCCCCTGCCCGGTTGGGGGCGATACTGTGATTTCCAGAACACCCTGTACACTACATATTGATTTGATACAGTTATTAAACCTTTGACTATTGTTGGCGCCTATTGGCGTCCGACACAAGTTGGCTTCCCGGTACTGTAGGCGCCAATAGGCGTCAAGATCAAATTTCGCCCCCGTTTATTATTAAATTTCATTAATTATATATTGTGTAATATTTATGCTATATATATATTGTAAAAAAGCTTAATATTATTGTTCACTTCAAGTAATATTGGTATAATGTAACAGAATTCAATATTTTGAATATTTTAATATACATCCTCAGAAATGCATGTCTAACGAGAAACT
>NC_135776.1:15548874-15584705 GCF_028453695.1 Augochlora pura | reverse complement strand
CGGTACTGTAGGCGCCAATAGGCGTCAAGATCAAATTTCGCCCCCGTTTATTATTAAATTTCATTAATTATATATTGTGTAATATTTATGCTATATATATATTGTAAAAAAGCTTAATATTATTGTTCACTTCAAGTAATATTGGTATAATGTAACAGAATTCAATATTTTGAATATTTTAATATACATCCTCAGAAATGCATGTCTAACGAGAAACTACGACCGTGCCAAAGTCTGCCGTAGCCAAAGGGTTAAATAAAGACACGAAATTCTACAGAGCTTCCCTCCCTCAATTTTCATCCACCTAATCGCGCGAAGAAAACAAAGCAGCTACTCTACCAGATCATATTTATTCTTTACTATAATTTATCATATTCCTTTTCCGTCATCAATAACAGTTCCAATTATAGTCTCGCTGCTGTTAACATCAAAGTACAACCTCGTTCGAGCTGTTACAGAAGCAAGAAGAACCTTTCCGAAAGCGAGCCCTGTAAGCACTGTTCCAAATAGAACCCATTAAAAAGAAAAGTTCCCGACGCCCTCGTTAAAACGGCATAAACACAATTTCGTATATCGATAGGAGGCAGCGTCCATTTTGAAAGTTGGTCCCCGATTTTGGGCACCGGGTTCCGGGCGTAATCTCATAGGAGAGAGAGCCCAAGGATAAGCGAAAGCCCATAAACAGAACAATTAGGCTGGCAACGGACAGAGAGCAGCCTGTATATCGAGGGTCGTTCCGAACCCGTGTCCAATCACCGGGCTCCTCCGGCTGGCCATTTTTCCCGAATGTCCGCCGGCATAGATCGAATGCCACGGTAATTTCCGAAGGGCTCACGATATCTCGAAAAAATGGGACGCCGATAGTCGCGCGGAGGGGAAAGAAAATAGTTGTGGCAGCGTTCCCGAAGGCGCCAGACCGACAGATATTTTCACGTGCCGGTCTGCTCTCCGACGGTGTGGCTATCTCGGTGAACCGAGGAGAAACGCGTCTACCGCGCTATCTCGCCGCGTGAATATACTATCGGTCAAAAATACCAAATTGATGCCCGGTGGAACGCCGTTACTCACGATTTCTATTCCTCATGAGCTCTTTCTTTTTATTTAGCGACGCGACGATCTTAGAACCTCTCGAATGCCTTACGAATCGGTTCAACACGTTCACGCCGATATTCAGGGTTTTCTCTCTGTGCGAAGGCGCGCGAAATTTAACAGAATTAAATATTAGCCTGTCCCATATGTTTCTTCCTTTCTTTTTCATTTGAAAACAATCGATCGTATTTGTTTTTTTTTTCTTAGAGGTTTTACGTCGCATCAGCTGCAAGGCTATTAGCGACCTTTTATTTAAATAGAGCTTATATTTTCTTTATTAAGCCTGTATCTCTCAGAAATTTTAATAGGTCCTTGATTTTGTTGCTGTTTATGTTATCCTTGAGCAGTGGTTTTAGTTTGTGTTTGGTGCGCATATAACAATCGATCGTATTTGTTGTTTAAAATTGATTTATCAATTTACATCAGGTACACGCTTAAATGTCTATTTAACGCGTTAGAAAAATATTTTACGGCAAGTTTAGAATCGTAGAATTAATTTCCACCAAAAGAATGGATCCATAATAAGTCTGCTTCATAGTCATATTGACAATACTGAATAAATAAAAATGATATATCGATTTTTAAAGCGTCGATTGACCAGAATGAAAAGTCGACTAAATACGGCTCGGCACGGAACGTGTTAAAAAAGGATTTTGTTTGTGTTGCTCAAGAAGCAAATGGCGCGTAAAGACGCGGTTCATAAAGTCGTTCTCCATGAATTGGTTTGGTAGCCAAACTTCGTACCAATTCAATCTTGATTAACCCCTCGCCGTATTTTGACGAGTCTGGCTCGTCGTAGTGATTTCTATCAATATCTTGTTAAGTATAAATGTTATTCCTATCTGTTTAAGCCGAAATAAAATTCCGTCCTCTTGTCATCGGTATCTAACCAATTAAATAAATGTAGACAAACGCAATAAATATTTTTTCTTCTTCTAAGAAATTATTACTGGAGAAAAAGTGCTCATCGTAACCACGAGGAAAATAGTACGGTAAGGGGTTAAATGATTATGTATCGTTGTCCTAGGAATATTAGCGGCATCCGTTATCTAGTGCACACTGTATCACGAATTTTCATCGATCATAGTACCTCGAGGTCGCGCATATCGCGGCGCGGAAAAAGCTGAAGGGCCACCCTAACGTATCCGGCGCTCGTACCGAAAGAGTTAAAGCCGCTGTTCCCGTGCAAAACATATGTTTTTCCTTGAAAACGCTGCGTTTTTCGAGTTCCCAAACCACCGTCGCGACGAAGCAGTTCACGAAATCAATGCCCGCTCCTCGCTCGTCCTTCTTCGGCGGCCACTAAAAACACCGTTCGGTTACGCGCATAAATCGTGCCGAGTTGCGAGCCGGTCCACCCCCGTCGCCCCCCACCCTCACCACCCACAGAACCCGTACGATTCACCGGTTGAATCAGCGCAGGTTAAAAGCGTTTTTCCTCCAGTTTCCCCGGGCCTGTGTATCGGATGCACTTTGGGGGCAGCAGCGGCGGCGACGGCGGCGGCGGTGGTAACGGCATCGGGTAGCTGCAACAGGGGCCTCCTTAAAAAAGGCCGACGAAAGACGAATGCGCGACGTCGCCGGTGCACTCAGCGCTACATATCCCGATGCAGGCGCCGGGATTGATGCACCCTTCTCGCCGCGAGCGTCGTGTGCGTGCACGGGGCTGACGTATGGAATGGAACCGAGTAAATATATCTTAACTGCATTCGGCCGTATATTGATGGGAGGTCCGCTGAGTGTGTTGTGTCTAACAGTTTCTTCTTCCTTCTTCGCCGCGTGCTGCCGCTGCATCGGCCGCGAATATACCGGGTGGCGTCGATTGATAGATTGCCCGGCGCAGGACGATTCCCTCGATCGACGGGAGCCGGAAATTCGGGGCGTCGAATCGAAAGGATTTTCGCTATTGTAGACTAGACGGATCTGGTTTTAATCGTGACCAATTGCTTGGTCACGTCTCGTTCGAGTGCGCGAATTGTCATATTTTTTTATATGCTAGTAGCATATATGCTGTAGCAAACGTGTCATCCCTTTGCACCCGAGTGGCGACTCTGCGGCGCCATTGAAGTTGTTGTAGCACATTTCAAAATTATTTTTATAGATATCGTTACTGCTTAGATTAAAAAAATTGATGAAAGTGTAACTGTTATACGAGTCACCGGACTCAATTTCATATGCACGGAATGAATTTTATTATATGAAATGGAAAAATAGTAAAAGCCAGAAAAATTATTTCAGATTTGCAGTTGAAATGACTTCGAGTGTGTCATGTGTGTCGAATGAATCATATATTAATATGTTTTTAAAATCTGTTTCTCTCCAGCCTTGATCCTGGGGGTGGGTGCAACATCGACTGAAATATTTACGAATCCGAGCATGATCGATAAAAAGGTTCGTTGAACGCTGTCAATAGCAGGACAGTTAAGCGAAATCGGCTGTTTTCCCGCTCACTGTTGCACCACTTTGCCCGAAGTTTCTGCAGGATCGTTCCGAAAATCGTGGTTCAATCTTCAGCGTTTCATTAAATCTGCAGACTGCTTGAAAGTTTTACTCGGGACAGCGGCACGGCTAATCGTTTCCTCACCAAATTCCTCACGAATATTCTCGCAGCCGGCGCAATTTATTCCTGCCTATTTCAGTAGCTCCAGTCGCTTTATCGCCGAGTTTACGGACACGCGACAAACAGGCGTATGTAACTTTCAAGACTGTTTCGGACAGTTTTATTCACGGTTCATTATACAAACGATACCGGAGGCTCGCCCAGCGGCATCAAGTCGCCGCGGTTGTTTGCGAAGTAGTAACTTTATTTTTAAACGGGGGCCAAAGTTGATTGCAGCCGTCGTACCGACTCGCGAGAACTCAAGTAATTAAGTTGATAGTTTCGATCGGGTAATATGTTATAATATCATAAAAATAATTATAATAGTAACAAAATTCTATTAATATTACTGTTATAATAATATTGCTATTCTATATCGTTGCTAACAAGTTACTTCCGTTTGTTCTAACTCGATGATTTAAACAATTAACGTAAGAGTTTCAATCGTATAATATATTAAATCATAATAATAATTATAATAAAAATTTCAATAACATTCCCGGTACAATATTATTACTTCTTTCCGTTTAAAATTGTTTGCGAAACGATTTATTTATAAAAAAAAAGTTTATATTTTTGTGTCCGACCAGGTCTACGCGAATGATTAAATCGCACTCTTCCCTAATTGTTTTACGCATGCGAGGTTGCTCGAACGTATAGAAAAATACACAAGCTTTATCGAACCATTATGTTTTTAAAACAAAAGTTGTTGTTTTTTAATTGTATTCGCCGAGCCCCCTGTCATCGATATCAGACTTTGCATATAGATGAGGTTCTCCGCGAGAGTAAACATTGGTCGCGTGTGCCGATTCGTTCAACGTTTAATCGGATGTAGAAGAACGGGCGGACATTTTGTTTCTAAAAGCTGTGTCCAACTTTCACTTTGCATTTAGAAGTGCAACATGTGCAAGAAATTCCAATTTATATTTACCATTCGGCACAATGTCAAGGGGTTAATATATTGTACGATATCGAAATGATTTTGCGTTGTGAAGAATATCATGTTATGAGATTGTATGATGATATGATATTGTATAATATTTGATACACATATTTTTTCTAATCAGCACAATGTTACGATAATATATTATTATAGAATATCATAACAATATTATTATATATATCACAGCGTTGTTAAGATATTATTATATACTATACTATACTGTACTGTACTATACTGTACTATACTATACTATATTATATATACTATACTATTATATACTATAAATATTTTTCCATCCATCGCAATGACCTTGCCCCATCCGATTATCACTTGTTTCTCTCGTTAAAAAATTCTCTCCATAATAAATGTGAGAAATCCGAAAGTGAAATAAGCGGAGTGTTTTATGCTCGATAGCCTCCACTCGATTGTTACGTTTATTGCAAATTATTCACGTATATTCTAGCAATGGACGGACTAGCAAAATACACAAGTAGCAGAAGATACTTAACCATGTATATTAAGCTCACTACAGTTCCTAGAAATGAATGTTCTACAATCTTTACAAACAATCTGTTCTCTCACCTGATTCTCCGGATTATTAACTGCAAAATAGCCGAGGACCTGGAACAGTTGCGACAGGATGTAAGTACCACTAGTGTTCTGCGCACATCCAATTTCTGGCTTGTGCGATATTGGATCCCGCGATAATCTGGTTATCACATGACTAGCTATCAGTCGCCATTGCAAGCTGGTGCCCTCGGCTCCCAACAGATTCTGAAATTAGAAGATTTGGATTTCGATGTGTGCTGTTCGACTTAAAAATTCATTTTCTCTATGTAAATCTACATGACCATGTAAATCACATTTGATGGGTTCAATATTTCAAAGTGCTTCGCCTTTTTTCTTTTACTAAAATCTGCGATCTTTTGCCAAAATTCGATCATTATAGGAGAAGGCGACAGGCTTACTATACTGCGGATTTTGTACACTTGTAGCAAGGTGTCAAAAATGAGTATAGAAAACTATGAAAACAGTAGAAGGTTTAAAATGATTCAGAAGTATGATTATATTGTTCTTGTTCTATTAAAATCATTAGAGAAAGAACGAAATTCCAAAGTGGCCTTCCATTGTTTGCAATCGATAAAGACAATTTTTATTTTGCATAAAGATCCACAGTATAATGATTAGAGTAGAGTGATCAATATTTCGAGTCTGATTAGTCGCGGTTTTCATCGGGCGCGTATGTAATGGACATAGTAATATACGATAGTATACAATAGATATATTATTATGCAATATTATACTGTCATTAATATACTATTTACTGCATACTACTAAATACAGTATACTAATACTATATTATATTAATATATATTAAGTCCTTAAATAATTATGAATAGTATTAACCCCTAGCCGTACTATAACGAGTCAGACCCGTGATGGAGATTAATAACAATAAGCTGTTAGGTATGAATGTTCATCCATTCCTTTAAGTAGGAACCAAATCTCATTCTCTCGTCATTAATATTAAAACATTCGAGTAGATGTGTGCACGCAATAAATATAAAATTCCATTTTGAGAAATTAGCGCGATCGAACAAATTATAGCAAATGTAAAGAAAATGGTACGGCGAAGGGGTTAACCGTTATTCGAACTTATTCTTGGTCAAGGCGCGCAGCATGGATCGCGATGACTCAAAACCGCAATCATTGTTCCAAAGAGCTAACGGAGGACAGGTTTCGGAAGAATGAAACGCGCAGCTCGATGCCAGTTAGCATGCCAGCCCCGGTAAGTCAAAGAGAATAGATAATAAACGTTGGTTTCGAAGCAAACGGCGGCCGCTGTGTTCGCTATGGATAATCGGGGCGCGGGAGTCCCACGGGACTCGCCAGGCTCTCCTACGGGACACGGGATAGCCCTTATAGTTTTTATAGACGGGGGGCGCGAGGTTTCGATTCAATTCGTGGTTTGATCATTGCAGACTTCACGGGAGGGCTTTCTGTCCTGACAGACGAGCCCCCCCTTAGGACACGTGATGTCTCCATTGCACTTTCTACGGTGCTCGATCTAATGACGGGAACCATTCGCGGTTACTTCGAGTATAATTCTTCTTTTCTCTTTTTTCAATCGAACGGGCTGCCGTACGGCGACATTATAAACCTTCGATAACGCGGCACGACGCGCAGGGAAACGTGGAAGCGTTCGAGAGACTTTTAACCCTTTGCAGTACAGTTTCTTTGATAGGTATCTTGATTAAGTAATCTTGATCATTTTTAATAATTACTGCGATAGGAGGAGGCAATTTTTTTTCACGAACAAAGCGAATTTTGGTTACTAGATTTTAATAATGGATGAACCAAATTTTGTTTTCATTTAGAAGAAATAAATGATATATATTATTATATATTACTATATTCAAATATAATAATATTTTCACTGTGGTCGCAAGAAAAATAAGATAAAAAGCGAGAGTTTTAAGAGACGAATTGCAATTTTTCGAAACAATTTCTCAGCCGCTGTCTAATAAACTAGTATAAATACACGTCTTAACAAAATTGAATTCGGTTCTTGATCGAATTATTGAAAAGTTACTCGTTCCAATACTATCGCGCGTTACTGTATATATTGTTCATTAGAGATCTGGTGAAATCGATTATTTTGACAGCAATTTAATGGTTGCACTGTTCGAAATGGATTAATAACTGCAGCACAGATATTTCTAATATCGACTTTCAAATAAAGTATGAATGATTATACAGATTATGAATGAATCCATCTTGCCTGGGGAGATTGAGTGTCTTGCATCGGAAATAATCTAGGAAGCGACAGTAAATGGAGAACGTTGAATATAATATCGTCCCATGATTTTATCAATGCCTGAAATAAGCTAATGACGAAATGCTTTTGCCATTTAAATTTATATATTCGTATGCATTATATTATATTATATTATTAGCATTGTATATATTATTATATATATATTATTATTATTATTATTATTATTATTATTATTATTATTATACTATACTGTACTATACTACATACTATATTACGTTATATCATATCATATTATCTTATATTATATAAAATTAATAATAAATATATATATCATAGAAAAATATAAATTATCTGTCTCGCGAAGGAATTTATTAATAGCAAAAAAGCATTAACCAACACAGTTATCAAAGAACTCGTAGTGCAAGGGTCAACGCATCAAATATCAAAAGAGAAGTATAATCGAGAAAAGTATACCTTACCTGTAATCTCTGAAGATTCAACTCCGCGATCGACTTGAGCAGCCTGATGCAACGTACAACTAAAATCCTCGTCGACTGCGTCATCGTGGTTTGATTAGGGGTCGGCGAGGACCCCTTCTGATTCTGCGGGATCAGTGCAACGGCGGCATAGAGTGCACCGATTGCACCTGCGACTTCGGTCGAGGACAAAGTCGAAAGTAGATGCGACTCGACGCTCGTCTGTTCTACGTTATTGTTGTTGTTGTTTTCAGGTATGCTGCCAATGTCCTGATCCGTCGATTTCTTCAGGTGGCAACACATCCGGAAGATGAGATCGTAGGAGGATATTACCAGCGGCGATTCGTGATCTTGATCCACGAAGAAATCGGTTTCGACTAGCGCGCGACTGTGCCGCGAAACTCGATCGATCAAGCCACCTGCTACTAGATATCTGTAACAGAAATGATAATTTTAAAGGGGTCGTTGAGGGAGATGGGCAAAAGTGATCTTAGAGGTTATGTCAATGACTCTGATACTGTTCGATCGTTGACCAGGAAAAATTAATTTGAGTAGAATTTCAAGCCTGTAACTCTTTCCGTAGTGGTAGTTGCAGGGTAAATTTGATTGAGCTGTTTTATGCCGATTTTTCTCCTTTGCAGATTTTAAAGGGGCGGGATAACATCGAAGGGGGCAGGGTTTATCCAGGAAAGGGCGGGTGCAATCTTAGAGGAGGTGGGTACAACCTTACAGAAGGCGGTTTTGATCTCAAATGTTTCAACTTCAAAAAAGGCTGGTTGAACCTCAAAGAAGGCAGATTAAATCTCAAAGGACGTGGGTTGAATCTCAAAAGAATCGGACTAAGCTTCAAAAGAGTCGGATTAAAACTGAACGGAGGCGGACTCTAGTAATAAAAGGGAGTGGTCTAGCCAAAAAGAACACCCATAAAAGGGAGGAACTAATATAAAAGTGGGCGAGGCAATACGGAAGAGAGAGTGGCTAATACAAAAGAAGAAAAACCTAATACAAAAATATATTGAATGTTGTCCCGCTCTATTAAACTATTTATTATATATTACACGCCTAATATAACATATGTAATATTATATAATAATAACTTCCTAATCTTCATCAATCCCACGTGCTTTTCTAAGCAATTCTTAGTTCACATAATTTGCCCATTCCTTAATAGATAATAATTATCCTAAAGATAATAATTGATAATTTAACAAAAAGCGTTAATAAATATGCCGTAAATTTACGCCTTTGGTATACATATACCGATAAACTTTGTAAGACCGTATAAACACGCCTTTCATCCCCAAAAACGGTCAAGAATAAATTTTAACTCGCCTCAGAGCCGTGACACGCGTTGATACACAGCCCGTCAGCTTTTCGAAGCTGGACTTTCCGAAAAAAAGTTAGCAGCAGCGTGCAACGTCGGCATCAATCGCTCGTCAATTCGCGCTGTCCCCCGACGGAACAAAGACTTGACTCGCTTGTTCCAGTCGGTGCACGTCGGATAGAGACGGTGTCTGGTCCTTGGCAGCGAAGTGTGCATATGGGTACCGATAGATCCCGGCGTCATAAAACGGCAGACAGAGAGAGAGAGGGGGAGGGGGTGGCAGGGAGCCGGCGAAAAAACAACAATGTATTGCTTACAGGACAGCATGTGCGACGGCGTAACACGAGAGGATTATAACATCAGTGGGTAATTCTCCGAGCGTTCTCGCGCGCGCGCGCGCTCGCGATCTCGCAAGCGAGCGAGCGAAAGAGCCGGAGGAGCGGAACAGAGAGAGAGAAAGAGAGAGAGAGAGAAAACGGGGAGGTGGAAGCGTCGGCGCATGCGATGCTCATTCTATCGGGTTGTTGTATATGTTTTTCTTCTCTCGTGCGGCACCCTCCACCCTTCCTTTCACTGGCTGCCCCCTGAGCGAGACCGGCCTGTCGAGGGTGCGCGCCTGTCAGTGCGTATTATCGCCGCCCCTTCCCGCCGAAACACTGACATGGCCGGGGCCACGCTCAGCTACCGCCGATGAGTATTGGAATATGGAGTAGTTCGGTGGTGGAGGGCCAACTGTCTCTTCTAATCATAACTAGCTGGAAGCTAATCCAACGCCACTGAACTCGACACGCGCGTCGTCCCTGCCGCTCGGAGGGGGCCCCCCCGGTTTTACCACCGCGGGGCAAAGGGGGAGGGGGGGGGGGCACACACCAGCGGGGACTTTTCGAGTAGCGTAACCCTTACCGAACACGATAATAGGACGGCGACGTTACTCTCCCCCTCCGCGATTGATACGTTCCTAGCACGGTGCATGGGAGCACCTATTAATTACGAACGATTGAAAACGCGTCTGGTTAAAGCGGCGAGCGATCAACCGGCTAAGAGGACGGCACACGACTTTGTCCTGCCGACACTCGCGACTTTCACGAAATCGCGACAGAACGTGCAGGGTGCACCAAGTCCTGTGATGTATACTACAGTTTGAGATCGACGGAGGTTTGTTAACACGTTCCGTACCATCGATGGCACATGCTTGTACGTTTATTTAATGGGCTGAAAAATAGTTTATAACAAATCTAGAATTAAAGAATTAATTTTCACCACACGAATGGATCGTAACGAATTTGTTTTATTATTATATACGATTATTATAATATATATAATAATTACAGATAATACAGCAAGTTTTGGTGAAATAATAAATGACTAGAATGAAGAGTCGAGTAAAAATAGCTCGACATAGAACGTGTTAACCCTTTGCACTCGAATGATGACGCTGAGGCACTATTAAAATTATTTTATTGCTGTGCATATAATTTTTATAACAATAAAGTTTAGATTTAAAAAATTGTTGAGTAGCGAAACTGTTACTACGAGTCGCAAGAATTAATTAGGTACGCATAAAAGTGCACTTTATTGCATACTATAGAAATACTATGAGCCAGGATAATTATTAATTATTTCACATTTACAGTTAATATGGCTTCGAGTGCAAAGGGTTAATAAAAATTCCCGCAGGCGATCTGTTTTGTCAAAGTCAAATTCTTTTACGATTGCATGGTAATACAGTAATCTCCAATTTAACCTATTAGACACGCCCCATTCGATTATTATTTGTATCTCTCGTTAAAAAATTCTCTCAGTGATAAATATGAGAAATCCGAAAGCGAAATGAAAACGGAGCTCGATGAATATTTTGCACAATAAATATCGGCTATTGATATTTTAGAATATTAATAAAATAAATAAAATAAAATAAAATAATAAAAGTACTTTGGGAAAAACCACCCTTAAGAACCCTAATATTTACTATTTTGCATTAAAAACAGATCTAACAGTGAAACAGTGCCTCTCTAATTATCCTAGTATTCACCGCTGCAAATTAACGAAAATACTAACGAATGAAATAAAATATTGTAAAGCAGATGGCGGATAAAGAAAGACAAAGATAATACGTCGAATAATTATTAACCCTTTGCACTCGAGTGGTGACTCCGAGACACCACCAGAATTATTCTGTCACGTTCTAAAATAAACTTTACACTAACAAAGTTTAGATTTAGATAATTGTTAATCAATCAAATGATAAGATAATTGAATCAATTCTGTATGCATAAAATGCACTTTATCACATAAAATGGAAATACTATAAGTTAGGAAAATTATTTCAGATTTTTCAGTTGAAGCAGCTTCGGGTGCGGAGGGTTAAATATCGCTCGAGTTCGATACGCGAATGTTTCTAAGGACGGTGAATTATATAAGATTTAAAGAATTGCCTCGGTATGAAGGAGGAGCGTCTGAATAAAGGGGTCAACCGATTCTATTGACTGTGCGGATCTTGGGCAGATCGAATCGTAGGCGGATCAACTCTCCCAACCAGAATTATTACATCGAGGAAGGACACGCACGGGGGGCCCCCCCTCTTGGCTATCATTCATGTTATTATAGGCTGCGAAAGTGTACCTACGACTCGGGCGATTCTAATCCGGCCGCGCCGCGCATCCCGTTGCATTTTATTAGCGTATTTACCGAATCCCTCGGAATAGTAGCGAAAAGTATCGGTAGTATTATCGGCTGTTCGTGTTCGCCCATTGTACTCCGTTGCCTCCGTCATTGAAGTGACAGAGCTTAAGCGTCTTTGCCCTACGTTCTATGTACGTAGCGATGAATTATGCAACGCATCGACGGAATCAGTATTCCTCGCGGCGCCGTGTTTTCGTTAAGCTCGTATATCGGTGTATTACAAGCAACAAATATTAAATTTCACCGTTTGGGAATCGGCCGGGAAAAAGCACATGGAAACCGCAACGTTTCGCGATGAAAGATTCGCAAGATTGAATGGGAATAGAAATGAATCATATTGGTTGTTTAACAAATAACAGTAGATGTTAAATATATAACAATTTTTAATGTTTAATGTTATTAACGATATTATTAGACTTGATACGTTACTAGCGTCGATTGGTTATCGACTCTGTTTTTATACGTAATAATACATTATTATACCTGAAAAAAGGAGAAGTCAAATCGACATATGGTGGAGCTAGTTACTGTGTGGTTTGACCAATCATGGTGTCTTCAGTCTCTTTCCAGATATAATCAACTTATTGCGCAAGACAATTATCGTATAAACAAAATGTAATACATCTTATTCGATAAACGCAAAGTTAATTCTGATGAAAAACCAAGCAATTCCATATAGCGAATAGTAACCAGCTCCACCAGGCCACAGGTAGCCACCATAATTTCTTCTCACAATAGCGATCGTTCCACTCGCGTGCCTCATCGTCACCGCACCCTGTCCGCAGAAAATGGTCGCCAAAGCCATAAGTATGTCAGAAAATCCCCTCGATTCCGAGGGAAAATTCATCCGGTTAATACGTGCGCGACCGGATCGTCGCAGCGATCGGTGAAATTGCTGTTCTCGCACACACTTCTCCTACCCCCGGTTATGTAAATGAATTAGTTCAATTACCCACCAGGAGTCGCGCACGGCCCGGCTCTCTCTCTCTCTCTCGTATTGCACCGCGAAATCGCGCAAGCAACTGCAGCAGCAGCAGCAGAGCGCACCAGCCCTAAAGATATGCACCCCTGTGTCCTCTCGCTATGAAATAATCATATGGTTAGCTAATGGCAGCGCTGGGGTAGTGATTGCTCGGGCCGCTGCGGGCTTCTGGAGGCGGCCCCGGCTGGATAATAAATAAATTCAATGTATTTGCTCGAACCCCCCCGCAAACATTCAATGATAGATCGGAATCTTAGGAGGGGGAGAGCGATGATGCATGCTCCGTCCTCCCCCCGGTATCTTCGGCCAGACGTGCGTGAAGATCGGAAACACGGATCTACCCCCCACCCCACCCCCTCTGGGCGATCCTTCGAATCGCACGCCGGTACGGAGAATTGTTGTAACTTTTGAACCGCCCGAAGCGTCGCAATGGAATTTTCGCTATGAATATAATCGTTTTCAGTCGACGATATTTAACCCTTTGCGGTCGAGTCTAAGACGCCCCTAAAAATGGTCATGCCACGTTGCAGAATCATTTTTGTCAAATTGTATTTAGAAAATTGTTGAGAGCTGTTATAACACATGATATATATAAATTCTAGAAGATATACGAGTTACAACATTTAATTCCATAATATATAAAATGTTGTAAGCCTCGACAAATATTTTAGATTTCCAGTTGAAATGGTTTCGAGTGCAAAGGGTTAAATACTTCTCGCATTTCTTAAACGATCGATTTTAAGCAATTTTCGTTGCTATTTTCGATTCAAAGATCTTTTTAAACGTAATTATACAGATTATTTTTCACTTTGCAAATATGTATTTCTTATTCATATTTCACAAGTGTAATATATGAAGTTTTTAATTCAAGAAGAAAATAAAAGAATTGAAAATTATTATGTATAAGGTGTTGTGAAAATTATTCGCGATATGGAAGTGAAGGGAACATTTTCCTTTGCAAAAATGTTCTTCGAGGCGTCGTTGATGAATTACAAAAGCACTGATTAGTGAGGGAACGACGGGGTCTAGTTTTGTTGATTAACATGGCTACCTTGCGCAAGCTGATCTAGCCTCTTATTGGTCAATGTTTTCTGTTAATAACTTGTAAACAAAATGCTTTAAATGACCTGAGAAATTAAATCGAAATTAAATTAAAATTAAATCGAAATTGAATTAAAATTGAATCGAATTTAAATTAAAATTGAATCGAAATTGAATAGAAATAGAATTAAATCTCCCTATAGAGAGTGATTTCTGAACACCCTGTATATCGATTACAATCCAAGATTACTGCGAAAGCATTCTCTGTGAAGGCTCCGCGAGAATCGGAGATATTAATGTTTAAACTGGCCGAGGTTTGTTTACAGATACTTTTTATTACACGAGAACGTTGTGCACACTGTGCACTGATTATGTATCGTGCGCCTACGGTACCGCGTTCGTTTGCTTAGTTTTTTGTTAAATAAGAATTACAACAAACTTGAATTGACTAATGAAAAACAAACATCGCCATTGCATTCCGTTGTTTGGTAACATCTCGTAGAACATCAGCGGGGAATTCCGTTAGTATTTTTCACCGAAAATCACTGCTACCTTCCCAACGCGTTTTCGACATATTTTTCCTGTATTTATATTTGCATTTAATTAACCCGTTACGTATAGAGCCCGGATATCTCTTAATTTATGAAGCCGCCGCGCGCGCGGCTGCAACCGAAAAACAGGCATAAGTGGACACCGATGCCGCTTCTAATTTAATAAGATAAAAATGACGCTGCGTCTGGCAATTTTTTAAGTATGGCCAATCGCTGAAATTGTCAATAATTGTTCGCCTGTAATCTTAACAATTTCTTTAGGAGTCGTCCCTTTATTGGACAAAAATTTAACGAAGAATAGAGATGTTATCTGTGTAAAATAGAATAAAAATGATGAATAACGTTGGATTTTGATGAAAAATTGTTATTTTGAAGAAGTACTGATATTATTTCGAACAACCATTGATCAGCACTGCGCTATATTTTTAAAATAACGCTGAGACTGCTTTGATGCTTCTGAATTCTGTAATTCTGATATTATTAAAATTGTAACACAGTGATCAATCATGCAGACATAACCTTGACACCTACTTTCAATTTCGAGGTTTTAAATTTATATATTAAAAAGGGAAGATAATAAAATACGTGTACTGACAACATTATGATATAGTAATACTACGACATAATGACAATATAGGAGACACTTTAAAACTCGTATCAGATTACACTAAGCTCTCTCAACAATGTCCCAATTAATTATCAAAAAAGTAAAAGATTGCCACCTGGTTCCAATTCCGAAGTTTCAAATTCTCTCTTAAACAAATAAAAAATACAGAAAAAGGAACAACAATTTCTTCCTCGAACACGAGATCTTATTTTAAACGAAAAACTGAGATCGCTGCAAATTGCTCTATGATAATATTGACTGCGATCGAATCCCAATAAACAAGGGCTACGTCTCTGACGAGATTAAAAACGTCAATTTTAATTAGAACAGTTTCGGGACCGGGCTGCAGAAGACGTTCAGTTTACTCGGTGGGTTTTCGTGGTTCGATATCCAAGGATCCTCTCGGACAAGATCCTTTTCTGGCAGCGGCAAATGCGTCTGGCAGAAGTATCATCCGCCGCGTCCACAATGGACGATGTTTGCACGACGGAATGGCGAAAGTGTGAAAACGACAGCGAAGTATCAACGAGTTGGGGAAAGGAACGGACGCAACGAAGAATGGCCACTTAGCTGCGAGTTACGCTCGTCGGTCCTACGCAAACGCGAGCTTGTGTATGTATGTCGTAACGCGTTATCGTTCTCGGCTGTATTATGCGGAAAACAACGTTCGCCCGGATATTTTGCAAACACGTTACAACCACGGGCGCGACTGATTGCGTCTCGAATGTTTGGTGACGTTTCGTAAAATCGGGAAGTTACGGGGTCGTCCGACGAGCCGACGTTGTTTCACCCTTTGCCGTCGTGTTAAGTTTATGCATAGGTATAATAAATAAAGAATTTATATATTCAATGATTATGAAATAAAAGCTGTGTAACTGGTTAATTTATAATAAAATAGTTAAACCTAGTTATTATGTATAATATATAATTTTTAATATATAATATATAATTGTTTTGAACGAAGAGCAATGCTTAGGGGGTTTATGATTTCAATAATTGTAAAAGAAAAACTGTGAAACCGATTAATAAATTACTGGTTATAATAAATAATATATTAATCTATAATAAAATAATATATTATTATTACTTTATACAAAATATAGAATTTTGTTGAAGGAACAGTAATACATAACGAGCTTCTGATTTCAATCACTACGAAATAAAAGCTGTAAAAGCGGATAATCTACGATAAAATAATTAAATATAATTATCATACTCTATAATTACTACATAATTGAATAAACAAAAGTTAATTTATACTAGCTCTATAATTTATTTCGCTGGTCTCTTTAAAGTTTAAAACAGATTCAGATTATTCTGAATAGATTAAAAATATGGCGGTAATGGTATACACCATGGAAACCAACTCCACTATACCCTAATGTTTTTCGTCCGTATTTTGACGAACGCGCATGTAAAATATACCCTTGGATACATTCTATATATTATATAGATCGGATCGGGCGGCGGCGGCGGCGGCGAGGTGGGGGGTTGGTAAAGAACGGATAGGGGATGCTGAAATTCGGTAGCTGGAGACACTTGTCAACGGCAGGCAGGGGGTCGGTTTCAGGGGTAGATCTAGACGACGACTCTGTAAATATTGTAACAAGTGTGCCACCGTGGGCCTCGCATGGCGATGCTCATGTGCTTGTCTAATCGATCGAAAGACGGAAAATTTTCTTTGCAATCGTCGGATTCGACAACTATTGTGGAACGTTTCGATTATTTGTCAACCTTTTGTTTCTCTTCATTATTCCCAATTACAAGTTTATTTTAATAAAATAATTTCTACGAATTAGTTACCTAATCTCTGCGAATTAGTAGTTGTTATTAAATACTATAGACAGATTCCTTTAATTATCTTAGTAAGTGTCTATTTTTATTTTCTTAATATTATTTATTATACAGAGTGTCTGAGATTTTTTCGGTCAAATGGTATCAATATATTCAACAAGTATAAATAAAAAGAAAATGTATAAATAAAGATGTTGACATGATTCATTAAAATAGTATTAAATTCAAATTAATAACAATTTTCGAGCTCATTTTATATCCTCGATAAATAATTTTCTATCAAATGGAGACGATATTTCTGTATCTTCTATTCGCACGTCTCATTTTAGTATACAACCTTAACATGGTTATAAAATATAAATAACTATCACTTTCAAAAATTACAATGCTATATTTGCTATATTTAGAAATGCCTTAAGATAACCTCACTTTCTTATAAAATATAAGTAAAACAAGTTTTCTATTTTTGCAAATACTTTAACATTACCATAAAAACGTTATTAAATATAAATAATTCATACTGTATTTCGTGTGTCAAAATTTCAAATTTCAATAATTACAATAATAATTATAATCTTTGACAAGTGTTAGAAGAATATTTCTCGCAGTTTTCCACGCGGAGCTCCGTAAATCGGTGCAAGGGTTAATAAAAATGCATTCAGTTACGGACCGTGGAACAATAAAGTGCTCGAAATTCAACGAACGAAACCGACACGCGAAATAAAGGCTGATACAAGGTCAAATGGCCGGAGACGTTCGCCGAATTGGTAATGTATTATAATCCCCATACTCTAACATCGAGCGACTCAGGATATTGCTACTCCGAGTTCGTTGACGCGTAATGCATTCACGCCGGGATTTCGGTAGCCCGAGGGTTGAGGTGAATCCTGGTACTCTATACACACAATCGACGCCTGCCATAGTTGACAGTCAGAACGGACGCGAATGTACAGAGCGCTCCAAAAGTTCCGACCGGCCCACCCCCTATTTTTACTATGAAATATTTGCAATAGATTAATTGTTCCTTGACGTCGTGTAGATTCGAACGATACAGAATACCGAATGCATCTTTCTTTTTATAAGGATTTTTAGTCATTTTTAGAAACACGAAAATGACTGTCTGACTATTTATTATTAACGTGTTATTAAAGAGTGTTAATTAATGTTAGGTTCGTAGAAAAAGTCATTTTGATAAAATTGATCAATTTGTATTATTGGGGTTGTAAAGATATACTAATGGAAAATTGGTGTTTTAATTAATAATAATTATAGCACACGTTGGACATAAATAAAAGACGTAACATTAATCGAAAAAGAACAGACGAAACTATTGTTCGCTTGTTTATAAATATATTGAGGCGAAGCATACTTCATCCCTTAGTATAATCTCGACATAAACATCTCAATATAAAACAAACGAAATTATTTTCCGTTTATTTATAAATATATCGAGACGAAGCATACTTCATCCCTTAGCATAACCTCGACATAAACATCTCAATATAAAACAAACGAAATTATTTTCCGTTTATTTATAAATATATCGAGACAAAGCATACTTCATCCCTTAGCACAACCTAAGCATAAGCATATCAATAAAAAAATAGATAAAATTATTTTCGTTTATTTATAAATATATTGAAGCTAAGCAATCTTACTCCATCCCTTAACACAGCCCTGACACAGAAATATCAATAAAAAAAGCAAAAGTTTCTTTATAAACACATCGGAACGAATCATCTTCGCTCCACCCCTTAATTCTGTCTCATTATACAAAAAACCAAAACGATCTATTCCGCCATACAGTCAACAATGCGGTCAAGAACCCGCCCCGCGGTGTCCGCAATTTACCAAACTGAAGGTTTGAACGCGCGGCCATATTTTCGGGAACGTAGCAATGGCGGCAATGCATCAGCAATGTTTAATGGTGTTCCATAAACGGGGGAAATATGTGAAAACTCGTGGAAAAAGGCAAAGAAACAAAAGGGGGGAAAGAAAAAGAGCGGCACTCCGCTAACGAAAATACGGTAGCCTTTTAACCGAACATTATTCGAGGCACGCGGAAACGTCAACACGCATTAATTTTAAACAACAAAAGTGGAACTCGCCGCGCGAACGGGAATATTGAAAATGTTTTGTAAACGGACACGGCGAGCACCGTCTACAGCATCCTATTTTTTTTTGCTCGCGCGTCGCGCACCGCCACTGTCAACAAGAAGCATTATGGGAGCATAATAGACTGCAGTAAAATTTGGCACTTAGCAGAATGGGAACGGGAACAGCCGCGCGCGCACTCCTCTGCCTATTTCTATTCACGACCCTATCCAGCCTGATCAAATACTGCTCTAATCCCGCGCCTCCCATTTACTGTTGCCACTACTGTCGTTGACTATTATCACAGGATCCCTTCCTGCTCGTCCGAGATTCCTCCTTCTCAATTATTTAACCGTTCGCTGTATAATTATCCGATCGTTCCTGAACGGAACTGTACACGGTAGTATACTCTAAATGGTATATTATGAAAATAGAAACTTTATTCCAGATCGTAAATATGTATTTTATTCACGAAGAAATATTTTATTCGCTAAAAAGAGCGCACTTTCAAAAATGAAATATTTTTTATTCAATTTGTTACTCGTCCGTTTCGAAGGAATATTTCTGCTGTGGCTCAGTATATCTTATTATCGAATAAGGTATTTTTCTTTTTTAAATATCAGTGTAATGTATAATTATTTTAATTACGTGAAAGAAAGTAGTTTTCTCGTGTATTAAAGGAGTTCATTGTTTATGTCATTAGTGATATTACTTCGTTTTATGTTAAACATTTTCGTGGTCCATATTATGAAGATTTTGTTGATGAAATGAAAAATATTTTAGTTTATGTTTCAGATTGTTAAAATATCTAGTTTTATATCTCAGTCTTAGGTTACCGAAATGAGATTATTTTGTTTTATGTTATCAAAGTAAAATATTTATTTCAGCTGTGGATCAGTGAAATAAGATAATTTATTTACTGATATGTTGTGGCGTTTTTGTTGAGAATGCAATTAGGTTTTGTGATAAAGAATTACAGCAAAAAGATCTAAAAATCGATATGGAAAAAGGCGGGGATCTTCAACTTTGTTATAGGATCTTAAGATTACAAAATATATAATAATCTAATATATATCAGAATTATTAGACTGTAAAATATATAATAATCTAATATATACTACAATCACAAGGCTAGAAAATATATAATAATCTAATATACATTACAGTCATATATTATTATATAATAATAAAATATATATTATAATCACCGTCTTCGAATCGTACACTCGATGCACAGTCATATAAATCGTTCTCCGTTGACATATTTAGGAAGGGTGAAGTTAGCCTAATCTTACAACTCCGCATTCTACGGAATCAGAGCGTTGAAATTTGAGAAACCGTCCGAAGACAGTTGGCGATTGACGACAGTGAATCAGAAACACCGGGCTGAGCAGGCCAGCTGATAGCTTGGGTACATCTGCTGCCTAATTTCTGACCGAGCCGTTCCAACTTCTGCCATTATAAAATCATCTGATCCTAGTCATCGGTAATTACGTTGTCGTTGAATGAAATGATCGATACTCTTCCCTTTATCCTACTTTATCAGTAAGATCTTCCGTAACGTTAAAAAAAACATTCTCTATTATTATATTTTATATCAAATTATTGTATCAAAAAAGTTCTATGAATCGTAATAAAATCACTAAATAGTAAATCCTTTTGCAAATCAATAATTATAATCGACTGGAATTGTTAAAAATAATTAGTTCCAGATAATTGTTCGTGAAGAAAATTTTTAAGCAAGACTGCATTCGTTTAAATAATTTAGAATATAATTTCTATTTTAATGTATGCTTGACTGAAGAAGTACTTCTGATAATCTTATATTAAACTTAATATAATATTATATTTAGCAAATATGTGCATGTAAAATGTGTATTCAGGGTAAGTTATTTAAATGTATTACTAGAGTAGACTTGTGAACTATCTGTTGTATACAAAAATTTTTCAAATTAAAGTTGTTTAATACCGAGTGAAGCGTACAATGCAATTAATTTCATTATCGAGACATTATTGTATGTGATAAATAGTATAGAAGTAATTGTATATCATCTGAAATTACTTTTATACTGCTATTTTCTATATGAGATAATATCTTGATAAAGGAGTGAAATAAGTAATAAAATTATTGCATTCGACGCTTCACTTGATAGTGAACAATAATATATTAAATTATATTATTCTATACTATAATATACTACAGTGTATTGCATTATTATATATAATATAATATATAATTAAATATAAAGCTATAATGCTTATTCATGTACAAGACATCAAAATATTTCAAACGAAAATTGTTCACTATCTAGTATAGTATAGTGTAGTATAATATAATATAGTATAGTATAATATAGTATAGTATAGTACAGTATAGTATAATATAGTATAGTATAGTACAGTATAGAATAATATAGTATAGTATAGTACAGTATAGAGTAATATAGTATAGTATAATATTATAACAATATAATGATACATACAATGACAACAATTTTAATAAAATCGAAATCAGATCCTAGCGCAAGTCCATTAAAAAAATCATTAAATTCACAGGATTCTAGAGGATTAACATATTCGTCCCCCCCAAAAAAATAAAAACGATTTGCAACTCGCGACGGTTCTGCTTGTTAAACCCGAAACCCGATTGTCGCGTTAGACCCCGAGCATATTTCAATTTCATCAATACTCACGGCGCAAACCGTAAAAACTGATCGATTTGGCGCGGAATTACTCTATATATCAAATTCAACGAGTTTTCCGACGGGGTGCCCAGCGCGGGCGCGCATCTCTTTTTCGAATGTTGGCAAACGAGAGCGACAAAGCTTTTAACCCCCGGAGCATATTTGGCTGAAATTGAAAATATACGGGGACTCCGGGGACGAGCCAAGAGAGCGAGCGTGGATTTTGTTTCGATAAACGCTTTTCTGTAACAACGGGAAATAGCTGTTTTAAATTGCTGCCGATATAAAAACAACCGACGGCGCATTAATTTTCGACGAAAAATGATATTCGACGTTCTCCGCGCGGATCTATTTTCAACGTAACATTCGCGTCGCGATACAGATACGAATCTTCCTCGAATTATCTATTTTCGACAGCGGATGCTTTGCGAACTTAATTCAGAGAAAATGTTCTTTCGCTGTTCGAATGATTTATTGCAGGAAAGGTAAACCGGAACTGTTGTTACTATTCTATTGCTGGCAACGTTCTACTTTTTTCAAGAATTTAGCGTTCACGAAATTACGTTGTTCTATTATTTGATTACGGTTTGTCGGTCTAACGTCTCGAGAAAGTTATTTTCTTATTGTTGTTCCGCTTTAACAGGTGTCGAAATGTTTCAATGAATAAACTACATCGATTTAAGTGTATTTAAAATAAATTTATACGAATGGGGAGATTTCTCTGGGAGAAATTATCTCGTTTGATGAGTGAATGAAGAAATTTTTCCGCTAATCAATATTGCAATTTTCTAATTTTATTACGATTTATCTGGTAGACGAATATTGAAGAAGCGATTGGTGTGTTATAAGTTTATTTCGATATTATCAATCAATTGAGTAAAATACTGCAGTTTTATGAAAGTTTCTAGGCTTTTGGCGCGGTCGTTTAAGTGCTAAGATTGAGTAATAAATATAGTGCAAGTGTAAAATGTAATATGTATCATACATGTAGTAAGTATAATACATGAAATATGTATAGCACGTGTAATACGTATAATATAAATATAATACATATAATATAAATATAATAAATATAATATAAATATAATGAATATAAAATAAATATAATAAATATAAAATAAATATAATAAATATAAAATAAATATAATACAAGCATAAATCTCGCCAGCCATACGACACCAGCAAACAAAATCACTAAAAACAAGAACAAAATTCCTCGCGGTCCCTCCGTACCATAATTTCGACAAATCGACAAATTTCCATTATTACTATCTCTCGCACACACGTACGCGATCCTGCGACCACACTCAAGGTCGCAACGAGCCAGTCAAAGCGTTCGATCCAGCAACAAGCGGGAGTCCGAGGACCGTTGGGCTACGTGAAAATTTACGTTTCGCATTTTCTAATTGCGTCGCGGTACATTTCCCCGGAATAAGATTCTGTCCAGTTCTGGGATGTAGCCGCACGCAATGAAAACAGAGGGAGAAAAAAAAGAAGAAGCAGAGAATCAGAGGAATGAATCGAGTCGGGGCAGAGCCGAGAGCCGACTCCAGGAGGGTCGAAGGAGCCCGAGAGTTCGAGGGAACGGCGCGCCCGAATGAGGGTGAATTTGGACGTGGCGAGAGAGGGAGAGGAAGCGAAGGAGAGAGAGTCCATTAGCAGATTACGTACCCGACCCGCCTCGCTCATTCACCCCCCGCGATATTTTTTCTTCTCCCTCCCCCTCCCCCTTTCTCCTTCGACCGCTAACGATTTCCCTCTCTTACGTCTCACTTTTAGATTCGCCCTCCCCCCTCGACTAAAATTCTAAGCTTTTCTAGGCGGCAGGTGTGTGTCCCGTTACTCTTTCGACTTTGACCAGAAAGGATTGTTCGATTCTCACGTGCATAGATCACAGCGTGAACAAAAATTGTTGTCGAACCGAGTGAAGAAGTTACTTAGAAATTTAGGCGAAATCCAGAGAGGAAATTAAACGACCTTTGGAGCACTGTTCATTATGTATTGGAATTGTTGTAGCACATTCCAATATTATTTTTATAGATATCGCAGAAGCTTAGATTCAAAAAATTGTTGCAAGTGTTATATGAGTCACGGGACTCGAATTCATACGCATAGGATTTATTTTGTTGTTTAAAATGGATATACTAGAAGCCAGAAAAATTATTTTAGATTTCCAGTTGAAGTGGTTTCGAGTGCAAAGGGTTGAAATTGTCTTTTTTAAAGTTTTAAAATTTACAGTGTAAAACTTTTTTTTCCTTGTTTAATACAGAATCTGAAACCTTGGAATTAGAACCAGGTGGCAATCTTTTACTTTTTGATAATTAATTAGGACATTGTTAACAAAAACTTAAAACAAAACTTAACAAAACTTAAAATCTTGGAATTGAAAGCAGGTGTCAAGGTTATGTCTGCATTATTTATCATGATGTTACAATTTTTATAGTATCAGAGCAGTCTCAACTTTGTTTTAAAAGTATAGTGCAGTGTTGGTCAATGATTATTCGAAATAATATCATATTACTATAATATAATGTTTTCAGTACACGTATTCTATAATTTTCCTTCTTTAATACAATATTCAAATTGTCAAATTTAAACAATCTGGTTTTCAAATTCTCGTTTATAATTTGAACCCCTCATTTCCATCATAAATGAATAATTTTTTACTCAGTCCAAACATTGCTTTTCAATTAAATTTCGTCTTACTATAATCTTGCAATATTACGATAAAATCTATAACTTATCTAAAATAAAATATTCCAATAAAATACTACTATTTTGTAATTAAACAACATTGAAAGTCATAAATATATTAATTTAATAAACGTTCCATTAAACTGGTGAAAACAGAATATTGCATCGAATTCCGCACGAAAGAACACGATCGATTTAAACAAACAATTTCTCTCTGAAAGCCCTAACATTTATCCAAGGAAAATAGCAACTTATTATCGATCGTAGACAGCGGATTATTATCAACAATTCCCTGTGAGGGTGTACAATTGACGGATAATTGTAGCGTCGAAGGTATTGTGCTACTAAATTTTTATTAAATCAATAATCGTCAAAGAAGACTAAGAGGAATTAGCGCTTTGAAACTGCCCACGGGAAAATGGCCTACAAAGGGGGTTCCTTCCCGTGGCAAGCACGGGGAAAAAGCGGAGATGCTCTTTAGAACGGCCAAACGAAGTTATCAGATCAAACAGCAGCGCCGTTATATTAATAAAATAGATTTGCCCGGACCGCTCAAAGTAGAAGGAACACCGTCCGTCTCCGATGTAATTTTGTTTCGCGCGCAGCTACCCGGCTTTAATCGCGTCGCACTGAAACGCAACTTTTTCCATTTTAGCGATAAAGCCGACATCGTTGCTAATTGTTCGTAACGTTATTCCGATCCGAAGTACTCTTAGCTGGAGATAGTTGCGGATTTACTTGGAGAACGCAGCGATCTTACGTTAATTACACTCTACCTTTAATCTGTACTCCTGGACGACTGTTTTTATTAACCCTTTGAAACAATTTTAACTGTAAATCTGAAATTATTGTTTCGGCTCGTAGCAACAGTTTCACTGTTTAACAATTTTTCAAGACATTGTTGGGGTAAGAATTATCTTGTGAGAAAATAATTTTAGATATTATTTTTATTATTATTATTAATAAGGAATGCAAAGGGTTAGATATCGTATATTGTGATTGCAAAAATTTAAGAGGTACTACTATTTGATAAGAAGAAAAGGAAAATGGTGGAAGATATGGATAATATTTTTAGTTTTTGAGAAATATCAAAAGAAATGTTAAGGTGGAAGGGTGGCATGTCTCGAGCTGTATATTGCGCTTTAAAATTATTTTCATATTATATATTAACACAGACTTCGAGGAACAAGAATGGTTAATTTTGATGATAGTATCATTACAAGGAGCTTTTGTTGTGTCTAAGAGAACATCCGAGTGCAAAAAGGTTAATAACGTCGACTCGTCTATTCAATTTGGTTTATTCTTTAAAAATATAAATTTTGATCAATATACTAATGACGATAAATCAACTTAGTCTCTTGCAAAGGGTTAATTACCTCGATTCGTCTATTCAATTTACTTTATTCTTTAAAAATATAAATCCTAATGAATGCATTAGTAATGACAATGTAACATAGTCTCTTGCAAGGGGTTAATTACCCCGTTTCGCCAATTCAATTTACTTCATTCTTCGAAACTCTAAATTCCAATCAATACGCCAGCGATGACAATGCAACGCGGCCTCTTGTTAAGAATTCATTAAACAATTGTAACGGCGCAGAAACCCTAATAACCGTGCACGGCGGCAGAGCATAAACACAAGTTTGCAGGCATTGCAATCGCCGCTGTTGGGTCCAATAACCAGCGGCACCGTTTGCATTAGCATATTAACAGTAACAATTATCGCGGGAAGATAATCGAATGTATGTAACAACGTTGCCGGGGAAAAGGTACAAGCCCGGCAAACAGCAATATTTACTCCAAATATTGTATTTATATTTAATTCCGGGCAACCTCGAACACATTTGCAGACGCGGGCGCCGATAAGCTGATCGAAAGCACGGTTAATTCTATTTCAAAGAGAAACGAAAACGGAAAACGTTCCGCGCTCCTTCCGCGGCCGTTCCAATTAACCAAAGTAAACTCTGATTTACACCGGGGGAAGAGAGAGAGAGAAAGAGAGAGAGAGAGAGATCGACTTGTATAACGGGGGTAACGATTTTACAAATTGACACAGTTTCGCTTTCTCTATTAAAACGACCCGCTCTCTAGTTTCCACCAATCGAACCACCATCGCTGGGCGAAACTCTGTTTTCGCAATATCATTTCATCCCTTAACATATATTCGTCCAGTAATTTTTCGCACTTCACAAAATGCCGGCATTTGTTGACTCTATCTATACAAATTGTACGGTCTATATAAAAACAGTGTAACTTGTTAAAAAAACATGTATCTCTCAGAGAAATTTTCGAAAATGATATAAAACAAATTTGTCTTTATATATAAATTTCTAATTTTTCCGTAATGCAGTTGCTATTCTAACGCATTTATGTCTACGTAAATCATAATTCAGTCTTTATTGGAATTATCTCTGCTTGGTAAAAATTAGAGTTTGATTTATTTGGAAACAATTATTCTCTGGAATATACAAACGACGAATTTTAGAATACTAGGCTATGCGTGCCAATTACTGTGCCCGTTAAACCGTCTCAGGCTCTTAACAAATTCAATGGTATTTTCTAAAAATTGTATCACTGTTCTAGAAATATTTAAACTTGTTTATAATTGAAATATACGAACGACAGATCGATTGGAAATTTATTTATATTCGAATGAAAGGGTCGGATAATCTATTCGAATAAAATATTCGGAATTTGTTGAGATAATTACGTGATATAATAATATAATTATAATATAAAAATGTAATAATATAATTACATATATAACATAATGATATATAATAATATAGATGCGAAACAATTTGAATAAATGTGGAGCGATTTATTCGAATAAAATATTCGAGTAAACAGAATTTATTGGGATAATTACGTGATATAATAATAGAATTATAATATAATATAACAATGCAATAATATCATTTTATATAATACAACGATATATGTTAATGTATAATATAATACATTGATACGTAATAATATATAATATAATAATATAAACTCGAAACAACGGAAATAAATGTCGCCGACGGTAAATCGAAGGAAGACAGACGGCGAACGTTTACGAGGCTCTAGGCCCGGTTTTACGACCGGCGTTACGATTTCTAAAACAAAGCGGAACGAGGCGACGCGGGGCGAGAAGCTTCCGAAATAATCGAACGAGGCTGGTTATCAATTTCGCGAGGGCGTGGAACGCGGGGGAGGGAATGCCGCGAAGCGGTCGCCACGCGCCTCATAAGTAAATTAGCAACTGCTCGGTTGATCCTACTTCGATTAACGCAGTATCAACAGCTCGGAAAAGCGGAAAGGAAATAACGGCTCGGAGAACGTTCGCTCGATCAACTCATCGGGATTAATAATAAGAGTGTTTGACGACTGATTTTTCTAGACGAGCTTCTAGCAATTACCTCGTCGATTGCCACTTGAGCCTCGATTATCGTCCTACCCCGAGAGTTCTCGATTGTATTAAGACGAAAACCGACGAGAAACGACGGCCTAACGTGCTTCTACGATTTTCAGGAAATTGTTTGCTGGTTGCTGGTAGGTTGAAACGAAAGGAACGAATAATAGAAGTTTAATTGTTGCTACGAACGCGATGCAAATCGCATTGGTTGCGATTTTTTCGTTCTCGCTGATTTATTGAGAATAATTAAAGATTGCCAGCAAACGATTTCTTTTATAATTGCTTCATTGAAATTAAAAATAAATGTATTAAATATTTGATGAACAGTGATAAGTATAAATTGCAGGCCATGTCGGAATCAATGGAAATGAGAAGGTTAATCTACTTGCAAAGAGAGCGACTAATGGCTCAGTAAGTAATTATATTTATATATTTAATATTATCAAGAACTTAATTGTCAATAACTATCATTTACAACATACAGAATTCTAGTCTGCTATACAAACCTCGCATAATTTAAGACAATACTAATACAGAACTGTAGGCAGAAATTACAAAAACGTTTCTAGTGAAAATTTAGTCTATATTAATGACTATCTATATTATAGACTAAATTTAGTTTATAATCGGCTGTAATATAAACGCTTACAGTAAAAGTATTAAATGGCGAAGCATCAGGATCGCTTTGATTTTATTTTAAATAGCACTCAGTGTTCGAATATTGTTTGGAAATTCGAACATCTCGTACGAAGTATTTACAGATTCCGTGCCGTTCTAAAAAGCTCGCGTTGAAATACATTTTTCCATTGTTCCGAAACATTTTTATCAATGTTACTCGCGCCGGAAAGCATCGCGGGGCTAATTCGCGCTGGACGCATAGCACGTGAGTGAAGAAAAAAAATAATGATAAAAGAAACGGTATAATTTACGCGCTTTCAGGCTCGCTGAAATATGCATCGGTCATACTTGCGGCAAATAAAGTCGCGTGTACAACGCGGCGCAACGCGGTTGAAACATTTAAGGCGCACTCCGTTTGCACAATAACATATCGTTTAAAATTCGCGGCGGCTTTTGAGCGCATTCCGGCGGCCGCGGCGTATTAGTAAAAGTGGAAAACAAAAAGGGAAATAATGGCACGCGTCGGACGAGGCTTTCGGGCTTTGTGGCCACCGGTTTACGACAGAAGGGCCATTTACCGTTCTTGCTTGTTCCCAGGGTAAAAAGAAAAACAATGCCAGAGAAGCGCACCGCCGCCGGCGACTCTTTAATCATAGATCACGCGGGCCGGAACGCAACGTTGATATCGAGACCTGCAAATTTTTAGGTTTCATCTAATGGATGACGGCTCTTTGTGCTTTTACCTCTGCGCGCTCCGCGTTTCACGGCTGCGACATTTGCGTTATAAAACGTTGCCGACGAAGTCGTTTTGGCACGGAAGCAATTTTGGATTAGAAAGTTCAATCGAAATGATATGATAAATCATACGAATAATGTAATAACTAATCATACAAATAAGAGAATAAGTAATCATATAGATAATATAGTAAGTAATCGTATAAATAATATAGTAAGTAATCATATAAATAATATAGTTAGTAATCATATAAATAATATAGTAAGTAATCATTTAGATAATATAGTAAGTAATCATATAAATAATATAGTAAGTAATCATATAAATAATATAATAAATAATCATATAAATAACGCACTAAATAATCATACAAATAATAGAATAAATCGAAATATCATGTAAATAAAATCGACGAATTAGAAATCGTTTAAATCGAAAGAATTTTATTCGGAGAACGAATAAGACGTCAGGATTAATTAATAAAATTACATTCGACTGTAATCAAATTTAATAATCAAAGGTAATTGAATATTGAATATTCGATGAAATTAGAACAGAATTTTTCAAATTGATATTAGATAATAATTGATCCGAATAAAAGATTAATTTAAGTAGAAAGATTCATCTCGATAGAAAGTTATTTGTTACTGGATTGATTTGAACAGGAATTAATTCATACGTCAAGCGAAGTATAATTGAACAATGTATCGATGGACAATAAACTGAAAATTATATGATACACAATCTCAATGTGGGCACTATGTAACAAGTGGTGTAAATTATTATACTTCGTCAATTCAAATTTCAATGTACGCGCAAGTTGCTGCAACGTAATGCAGGAGTCATTGTTTAAATTCTCTTTTTAAATACGAATGATAACAATTATTTTTAATATTATTATTATACATACATACGTCCAATTATACTATACAATATATTATATATATATATTTTTTAACCAAGGATATATTATACTTCGTCATTTAAAATTTCAACATACATGCGAGTTAGCGAGTCGTATAATACAAGACTCATTGTTTAAATTCTCTTTCCAAAATACGAACGATGAAAGTTATTTTTAACATTATTATAAATACATTTCCAAACGATTGAAGCTTTCGCAAAAATTTCGTCAGAAGCACCTAGTAAACTAAAAAACAAGACCGAATAATTTCGCAAGCTATACGCGAACTAATATGTATACATGCACATTTTAGGGTGGAGCAACGGTGAATGCACTTAACTATTTTCAAATACATATTGCTAGGTACGAAATGATCGATCGCTGTTAGACATCTGCGCACTTTAAAGGTACCGGCGAAAAGCAATCTCGGTGCTGAGTAAAAATCGTGACTAGGCCGTTCTCGCATCGGCAGGAAATTAATCATAATAATTCGACTACCGGCAGCCGACCGGCAATCATTCTGATCGCGCCTTCGTCGTTCATTATTCAGAGTTGGACGTGTTACAGTCAGTAAACTTGAAATTTGCAGATTCACGAGCCGATAATGTGTGAACCGGGGGCCCGGACCGTAACCAATCGTCGATAAACAAACTCTTACGAAACCGATCTAGAAACCTTTCACGCTGTTTATTTAGCGTGTATCGTTAAAAAATCAGTCGCGAACATTTCACAAATTAAAATCATTTCAACCATTATCATTCGGTGCATTGTTTAATAAAAATAAAATAAAATCGTTTTATCCATTGTTCTTCTTAGTATTATTTCTTTGTAAATATAATCAATTTCTCGATTTCTAGGTAACGCGATAATTATTGCAATGTTGATATTACTGAAATAAACTATTTTAAATTAATATGTTTTATTTTGATTTCAAATGAAACCTGTTTAGCTTTAATCTTTCATTATATTATTAGTAAACGTTATTTTTCTTCAAGTAAAAGACTTTAATAAAATAAATGAATAACAAAATGAATAATTCCAATAAAAGTAAATAAATAACGCCATTAAAAATAAATAAACAACACCAATAAAGACAAATAAGTAACAAAATTAATAACTCTGATAAAAATAGAGTGATAATAGAATGAAGAACTTCGATAAATGAAAACAAAAAATTGAACGATAACAAAAATTTCGGGAATGTTTCGATGGATGGAAAAACAGTGGCAGAGGTAATAAAAATAGTGATAAAAATGAATCGGCAACGGGGGGCGCGGCAAACTGATTGGAAAAGTTTGGTGTTTGCGCGGTACGCGAACGTTTTGATAGATTCGGCGCGAAAACCGTCGGCGAGGGCGGCGACGGGGACGTGAAACTAATTCGATGCAAGTAAGAAAGGATTAACAGTCGTGTTGGGGGGTCCTGGAGGAGGAAGTTGACCCAGGTGCGACGCGTCTTCGCGGCGAAGGTCGGATATCTCGGAGGATGCAAAGAAAACAGTTTGCGACTTGTCACTTTCCCGCGTGACTCGCGTATTAAGTTCGGCTCGCACGACAGTGCCGTCATGTTTTCCTACGGGGGTGGTCCGTGCGCGTCAAAGTGTTAAAGTTCTTTCTTGTTGTCCGGCCTCGGCAACAACAAAAACGATCGCATCCGTTCGGGCAAACGGAAAGACGAGCGGATCGCGTTCTTCTCGTCGACGGTCGGACGGACAACTGACCCTTGTATGCGTAAATTTTTATTCATAAATAAACTATTTTGTATATTACATATGATTGTGCTTTTATGTCCTAGTGAAAGGGTTAATTACTGTCGAATAATCTACCGATCACTGTGCGATATTCGGTTAATAATTTTAGGTATCTATTAATAATTAATTTTGAAGTATTTTTCCTGATTTTGAAGTCTTTTTCTTAATTCTTAAGTCTTTTATGGCGATAAGGGTAATTTTTATTATTCGAGCTTAACGCTACATAATTCTTTTCTATATTGTTTCTCCGTTCTTTATTTAGTTATTTGAAAATATCTTTTAATCTTCTTTCTACGATCTTATAAGGCAGTGCTTGCCTTTTTAATTTTCAATGAAAACGCACAGAAAATATTTAAGATATAATAAAATAAATAGTGCAACAAAATTTATGTGAAACTAAGGATTTATATAAATATATACCAACGAGAAAAAATATTTCCTCGCAAAATCCTCAAATATATAAAAATAATAGCCAATCGTGTAAAACTCAGGCAACTCGCGGTATTTCTGCGCCGGGTCCAGATCGACCCTGGCCCCGATACCCAAGCGCTAATAGACCGAAATGTAAATCGAAATTGTAGCCGATGTCTGACAACGAATGAAGAGTAAAGTCAGCAAAGAGTGTCGTTACGGTTTTACGCGGGTTCTCGTACCATCTAATTCGGAGGAGGCAGGCATTTACGGCGGCTGTCCTTTTTATACGGGAACGCCACTTTAAATAACATGCAGGAGCGAGAAGAGGAATTGCATCGGTGCGTAAAGTATGATTGACACTAAAGGCGGACAGTGAATTTTTACGGTCTCGTAACGCGAAAACATCAAGATCTATCCGGACGATGGTATGTGTGTACTCACCCGGCAACATCTTGGACCCGCGTCTGCAATAGCGATTTCTCGAACGGTTCCTCCGGGATCAGGCTGCACAGCAATTGCATCAGGCTGTTCGCCACGATTCCGCTTCCGGTCGAATTACCGGACACTTCTTGCACCTGAAGCTGGTAGTCGAGTTTCGTCAGAGTCTGCGGAACAGACGTAATGCATTGTTATTGCGCGTTGCGCGTGAAACAATTGTACAGAAAACGTCAAATAAATTGCATTCTAATTGACGGAAATTTTAGTTACGATAATCTGAGTTTCTGCGGTAAGAACGCTGTAATTTCTATGGTTGAACTTTTGTGGTAATTTCTGTAATTTTTCTGCAACTGTTTTAATATTTATTCTAATTTGTTAAGTGGATTTGGGGAAGTGTTTTGATATATCGAAAGGACGATGAATTTGACAAGCTTTTTGTCATGGAAATTTTTAACGATAATAATGATAATTTATTATAATAATATGTTGGATATATAGTACTATTAGTATATAGTGATAATAATTTTTATATTGTATATGCAGTAAATTCTCTGTAAATGTACCTCAGCCTTTAAAGAAAAATGGAGAGTTTGGCAAGAGAAGATACGATTATAATTGTTAACAATCTACGACTATAAAAATATGCTGCGAGGCTTGAATAATAGTAACTTCACTTCTCAAATTGTTCATTTTTGTTCACAAGCTGAGGAACAATTGGAGGAAATTTACTATAGTTCGCGAAGAAGTGTGTTCTGGTCTACTCTGCAACTATCCGACGGATCTTTGTCAAATATTTTACCTTATTCTCCCTTCATCGATATATCTTGATTTTTATTGTTGTCGAATCTAGAGATTATTGACCAATAACTCAAAATCTGTACGATATTTTTAATAAATCTATGTTGCAAATATAAGGATCTTACAGTTAAAATGAATCCTTCTGTAGATCATATTCGCTACTTCTAACTTCAAATTAATCCTTATGCAAATTCATCTTTCTTTAGAAAATGATTCATCTGTTTGAAAGTGAAAATAAACTCTTTCTAAATCTTATCTACCTTTTTGCTAATAAATTTGCCATATTCGCAGTAAAATTCGAATTAAACTTAGCCATTGTACGATGTTTCACAATTATTCAAAACGAACGAATTCTGTCAACATTTGTATCGTTTTATAAATTAATTATATATTTATTGTCCCATCATTTACAATACTTCATTTAATCTAGTTCAACCCAAGCGTACTTTATTTTACAAATAAACATATAAATTCATACTTTCAAATATAGAAAAGACAATCAATTTCGATCTATGAAAGGGTTAACTTCAGAAAGTGAAACATAATTGGCAAAAAATTTGCAGAAAGAAGCATATGGTCTACAAAATACTGAATTTAATTAGCAAAAAAGGGAACGAAGTCTACTGAAAGATTAATACCTATCGCAAAATCTTAAAAAACAATTACGCTAGAAATAGCTTGGCTCGAAATAAAATCACGAAGCAATATTCGTGTTCGCAATTACATAAACAGAATTAAAAATATATAAATAAAAATTGAAAAATATATAAACAAATTCTGACATTTTCCAGCAGAATTTCGCGAAGAACGCTGTGCTTCGCATTAACAGACGCGCAAGACGATGCACTCTGCAGCACTGGACGTTAAACGAGCTCGGTAATCCCGCGACGGATCCTTTTAAAAAGCCGTATCGCTTTTTTCGAAAGCAGTCCCCGGTGGAAACCGATACTCCGAAAATTGTATTGTCGAGCGGGGCCGAGCCAGCTACCAGACGGGTGGTCGCATATTTTCGAGCCTAAATATCACTCGGACGCTGGTGAAGACGAATTCCTGGCATGTTGAGTCATTGATACCAGTCTCGGGCAGGCCGTGCCGGACGATCAACGGTGCATGCATACAGGCGACATTTAAAATGCTAAATTAGAGGTAACGAGTCGGAAGGTTCCGATAAGAGTTCTGAAGAATATGGCCCCCTAAGCGTCCGGGCTTCGATAGGTCCTTCGTGGAACACTTAACTGCTCACGCTTCTCCGTATTCGTTTAAATTTTAGGACAAAAATGGCTCCACGAACCCGTTAACTCGGCCACCAAATTTGTTGCCCGTTTCGCTTGATTTAGCTATTAACTCGAGAGACTCTTTGCCTCTCCACGATTTTCTACTTATCATCGCGACGGGGCTGTATCTCGAATTGAAGGAGTATTTTGACAATATTTTGAGCCCTCGCAGCATTAACTGTAGCGTGCCTTTCAGGGTATCTTTAATCCTGTTGCTCCGCGTACAGCGATTCAGATTGAATCGCGCGGTATTGTTTCATCAAAAGTGGCGAATAAAGTTCATTTTCATTGAATTTAGGAGTATCAAACTCTCAACGCGATTAATGTGTATTATAGTAATATCAAGACTGAATCTATTTATGCGATATCGTTGTATTAAAAGTGACGAATAAAGTTAATTTTTATTGAATTTTCTACTGACTGGATTTATTTAAACTGCGAATGATTTATATTATAATACACATTTCAATAAAGAAGTTTACCTAGTAAATCCTCCTAGAAATATTTTTATAACATAGGGAATTGTAAATGAAAAATTAGAAAATAGTTATTACGACTGGTTTGGTAGTTCTAGTATTAAGAAGGGAAGTGTTGTTGCGAATCCTATGTATTTTGTTAAAATAAGAATTATAGTAAAGTATATACAGTGGATAGAATACGATTAAAATACAGTCACTTGATATAGTCACAGCCGTCAAGTATAAAAAAATGTAGGAACAGATGAAAGTCGTTTTTGCGACTATCGAATGTCCTTGCCGAAGAATAAAATAAAAATGTATCAGAAAAACGTGTATATTTGCTACAATGTGTGCTTAAATTAAAAAAATTTATTATTACAAAAAAGTCTGGTTTTAAGAATATTTAAAAGAAAATGGGGATTTACGATTTTGACTATTATGCTCGTTTTTATTGATCCGCATTTGACATACTACCTTTCTACGAATTTCATAGCGATATTATAGCAATACTTAATTCTACTGCGCAGCTTAAACTACACTTAAAATACTAAGTTAATAATTAGCTCGTTGATAATTAGCATCGCCTGAAATTTCATTCGAACGCAAGAACTGTTTGCAATCTGTCTTTTAATTTGTCCAAATATTTATAAAACTCCAAGAAACACTCTCGACTCTTTGATTTCGCAGAAACCGCGGACAATT
>NC_135776.1:15507123-15548774 GCF_028453695.1 Augochlora pura | reverse complement strand
AGGTATGAATAAATTTCTTAATTGAAGCACACATTCGCAAAAATGGCAAAATGTCAAAGTAGATTTAGTCTTGTCATTCTAATAAACGAACACGCCTCTGTAACTTTCACTATTGTATTATTGTGAAATCGTGTTAGTGACGTTAAGGTAAAAATAAGAAGGCGTAGGCTAAGTTAGGGTAACGATTATTGCAGACTGTGAGTTTTGTGCAGTCATGAGAAATATGAGTAGCTTTAAATAGCAAATACTATGAGCAACAAATAGTTTGCACAGAGAAACGAAAATGACGTGAGAAATAATTCTAAAAAAAACAAATAATTAAGAAGAAGATATTGTAAAATGCAGAACAGAATGCATACAAAAAGAAAAAATAAAATGCAAAAAAAATGTAAAAAATGAGAAAAAGATATAGATAATATTAACACTGAAAGCAAAAATTATATTTCAGCAAACATAAGTTACATGACACATTACGCCTCTGAATTTTACAACTATAGATAAGAATATTAAAATACTGATTTTTCTATAAAATAATAATTGTCTACATCAATCCAAGAAACAGAAAGCAATAGAAAATTGTTTCCACCTATAATGGCTTCAATTGATTGAAAATAATATCGAAATATTCTTAAATATTTTTAATCTGTCACTAATTTAAATGTCGCAAACTCAGTTTTCTCATAAATGCGTAAAAACTGCAGGCCACTATGACTATACACAAATAACAAATGAAGTTATTTAAGAAACTACCACTATTTCCATATCGTACGTATAAAAAGGCTATTTGTAAACAAATTTGTGTAGAAACGATAAGACTTGTGTAAATCGCACCTAATTCGTTTTCCACCGTTTTATAAATTACATGGTTCACGGGAAAACAAGACAAACAAATAAATCGGGTAAACTAATGAATATGAATAAGCTTTTAAATGTTGCAGCAATTATTGAAACGAACGATTAAGAAAAATCTAAACGACCATTGCATTATCATAGGCCGTTTGAAAATTTCAGTTCCGCGAAACTGGGCTATAGTAGATCGAGGCAGGTACTAAATGTGAAAGTTCACAGACCACTAGATTTAGAATTGATAAATGTACTAGATATAAATATAGAAAATATCATTGAACAGTGTAAATTCTATTTTTAACAATACAGAAGATTATTACTATTAAATTAACAATAATATTTCACAAGATTATGTAAGAATCCCGAATCTATGGTCACGTCAGTGAGAAACACGGGTGTATCAAACTTGCTTTTCTAGTTTCAGGCGCGTTCTCTACCTGTGCACTTCGCTTATCCATTAGAGTCATATCACAACAATAGTATTTCTACTATCAATGCAATCATATTCCCTAAAAATACAGTGTCAAGAATTTTTTACCATCAAAGCACGTCAACGTTTTCTCTCGAAAAAGCAAATGATCAAAAAGGTTCTACCAAACTGCGATTTTGTAATGTTAATTATGAATAAAAAGACTATAATGGTATTTCTATTATCTATTACTGATTATTAGATATTATAGAAGTTATATAAAAATTCTGCTTATACAATTGCTAGTATAATATGTGTAAGATGTCAGCTGTTTTAAAAAGTTGAGAGTAACTATCAATGTTGCTAAGCTTTTCTGTTTCGCATTAATTAGTTTCGATTTTCTAGGATTTTTGCGACTCGATGTTCGAACAGTCGACGCGCTAATGCTGTTCTGCAATCGAACAAGAGATACGGCATGTTCCAGTTATGTGACTCACACTGTATATGTATGCAGAGCGTACTATTTACAACCGAAATTCTTCGATGGATTCCAGCAACCAGCTTACCGACTCGTGCTCGGGGAAAGAGTTAAATACTCGAGGAGAGCCGGCTCCAGACTAAAGGACGCGAGCTGAAGCCAGCCCTTAAGACTCTTAATCCTTATTTTGACAAGTCGGACAGGACAGGTATGATGGTCTTTGCCTTCGTTTATTTACCAGCCTCGAAATGAGCTCGAAAAAAGAGCAAGACGACGGGGAATCCGCTCACGCGTCACCGGAGCGTAGATTCCCGGTTTACTCGCGCTAGCGTATAGTCGGTTGCTAAATTTTTCAGGGTGCAGAGCTGTTTTTTAACGAGTATAGACAATTTTATTTTTTACACATGAGTGCGAAGAATTTTATGCAACAGAAATAAGTAAACTTTGATTTCATTGAAAGAGGAAATAAATAAACATTAATTCTATAGATCGAAAAAATGTATGGAACGAGAAAATAAATAAATATTAATTTTATGGAGGAAGAAAAGAAATCGTCAGTTATTTATTATAGAAAAAATATATGCAAATTCCTTTTCTGTATTTATGTTTTGGAAATTACTTTGCATTCATTCTATAATTCTTTAAAAAATGAAGATGTCTTCCTAAATCGAAGCAATGGCAAAATGATGAGATTATATATAAATAATTGATTTCCTTAACAGTGAAATAATTAGAAAATAGTTAGAAAAATAATGAAACAGTTTGCATTAAACTCCCTCTATTGAATAGTAATAAATTCAAAATGACGATGAGTGAAGAAATAAAAAGTATATGTTCTATCTACGTTAACAAATGCCTATCAAATTTAATAAAGGATTTCTATTTATATAAATCAATAAACATACCTCTAGATATTGAAGCAAAAGATCTAGGATGACCAGAATTTTGTTGCTGGACAAAACTACTTCAATGTTAGTATCGTTCCCGCTGACACTAAGCTTGTAGACGCGACACACTGAAATGATGCTTCTGAAACAACATAGATGAAATTGTTATCCTAAGAAAATGTTATTAGTGTAAAAAAGGCTCCAAATTAATACAATGAAATTAGAATAAAATAGGAGCAGAATTTTATTTATATTCGTCTTTTAAAAGCTTTATTTAAAAACATATTAAATTGTACACGTACTTGTTCGGTAAATTATGAGATGCATTTTGCATTTGCAGTCCCAAGTTCAACAAACTTGTTAGAACATCAAATCCATTTAAGTTTCTAAATGCATTTTGATCGAGTGGACACTGAAAAATTACATTAAAAATATGCAATTAGTCCAAGACATTTAGTTCCCTCCATTGTATAATAAAAAACTTGCATACATTTCTAGTATTTGTAAATAATTTTTACGTATTTTAACTTGCTAATTAGAGAAAATAAGTCAACTTTTCCTACTCTCTTCAGATATTTATATATTTTTTATTTACTTAATCTGATTCCTACATTTTATTGATTTTTATAGTAACAATCGCAATGTGCTTAAATTCCTTGTAACAGAATTAGGGGCCGAATTAAAATTGTATTACAATCGAACAGAAATTGATAGGAGGAATGATAAAAATAATAAAAAAATAATAGCAAAGTCACATTGTTAATACTACATGTCACACTATTAGTATTACATCTACCGTGTTATAGAATTGACTCTATTACACAGATAACAATATCTTTCTAAATATAATATTATACAAATAATGACTTACCAATTTAGAAAAGGCTCTTGCTATTTCACCAAGACAACGTTCTACAGCAGCAATGGCGACACTTGACCACGCTGTTTTCGAATGATTATTATACAATCGATCCAGTTCCTTCAAATTTCGACGAAACTTCGCTTTATTCGTTGACTCCGTCGATTGATTTACGTCGCTCTTATTATTGTCTTCCCATTCTTTGCCACGTAGTATCATACGTTGTTTCATTTTCCTGCATCGTCTTTTTAAGGCTTTCTGTTTTTCTTTCGCAGCCTTCATTTCATTGGAATTATTGTTATCGATAACCGAGATCGGTAGATCACGTATTTGCAATATATTAAATCGCTGCAACTCGTCGCGAGATGGTTCTCGACCATCGTGTGTACTTCGTACCGCTTCAACGTGTGTTTTCCCTTTCAAATGACTTAATAGATGAACTTCATTCGGTATCTGTAAACCAGGAATATGTATTAGTATAAACAAATCAAGATAGCAGATAAAGCAGAATGCATAACGAAACTCAGCGAAAAATACTTACCACAGTTCCGCACAAGGAACATTGTTTCTGGGCGAGATATGATTTCAAAGTTGGCGGAACTTCCTCCGATCTTAGAATCGAAGATTCAACCGCTTTTTGTCGAATCTGCTCTATATTCTCAACATGTCTCCTCGCAGATTCTTGTTGTTTCTGAGCTATTTTCTTTTGTAACTCTTCTTGATTTGCTAATTGAGCTGCATGAAGGGCCGATAAGCGTTCTTCCCGATCCCTGGCTTTTTCTCGCGCGAGTTCCTATACATTCAATAATTATTAGTACGAATTTGTAATACTAAAAGATTATATAAATTACCTGTCGCTCCTTTTCTCTTTCCAGCTGCATTTTGCCAACTCTTTCTTCACGCTCGCGACGAGCTTGCTTCATTTTCTGTATACGCAATAACCTTTCGGCTTCTAAAGCTCGTCTGCGTTCTTCAGCTGCAGCTTCCTTAGCTGCCTTTTCTTCCTGCCTACGTTGACGTTCCTCCTGAATTCCCTATAAATCAGATTATTATTGAGTACAACAATAACCTCTCAATAGAAATATAATTTTAAATAATATACTTGTAATCGTTCTTCTTGTTCTTGACACAATGCCATGAAATCGTGCCTTTTGTTTTGCGCTTCAAGCTCGTTGATAAATGCAATTTCTTTCAATTTGGAATCCTCGTCGTGAGCTTTCCTAACAATTTCTAGTAGGTGCTGCGTTCGATTCTCTTCTGCTCGTTTCAACTTCAACTCCATCCTCATTCTCTTGTCCTCGATCAACTGGCTTTTAGCGCTCTTAACGTCTTTCACTTTGTTCAACAGTTCACGTAACCTCTGTGATTTCTCCATCAACAACTTCTGACGCTTGTGTTGTGCACAAGCTTGTTTCGCTTGATATCTCCGTAGCGTCTCTGGTAGTGACCTCTTCCTGGACGGAGATGAAAGCTTCTGATGCAACTCTAGTGCTCTACCAGGATGGCGAGCTACTAAAGCGCGTAATTGTGCAAGCGTGTCCACACACTCAGCCCAAGACATTCCCTCTAACACGTTCCCATACCTATAAAAATCTCCGGTTAAATTCTGTACAAAACGAAAATTAGGATAACCGCAACAAAGCTATATACCGATCTTCTAAACTGATGTCGTCGGACACCGTGGTAGGAGATGTTGCTGGTTCATCTTCTATTTCAAGAACCATCTCACCGTCTGTCTCGTCGGTTTCTGTATCAACGTCAGTTTCCGCGCACCCTAACTCTAAAATTTGCCTACGCAAGGATGCTTCTTCATCCGATAATTGTTGAGACCGTTGCGAATCAGCCTCTTCCGTTTTTCTTTCCTCTTCTAAAATGATCCTTTCTCTTTCCGCTTGAGCAGCCATAAATTGTTGTATACGTTTTTCGAGTAACTCTGCGTCGCTTTTAAATATAGCTGCAATCATCGATGTAGAATTTATTTCATTCAAATTAACGGTGTTTTTGAAAACCTCTTCTACCTTATCTTTAATGGTAAGGCTTGCAACTGACTCCCCCTTCACCTTTTCTACCTCGTTACTTATGTTTTTCCCTTCTTTCTCCGCAATACATTTCTTTTTTTGTTTGCCATTTCCATCCGGAGTCAAGCATTTTTTTTTGTTTTTCTCTGACGAACATTCTATAGATAGGGCCGGTAAAGAGGTAGCGGTACTCGGTTTGTGGAATCTTGTAGACATATTTAAATTATGAGTACTCCCCCTTCTGTAACGGCCTCTAACTGTTTGCCAACCGTCATTTTCTTCTTTCGTTTTTACGGTAACCGTCTGTTTTGTTAATACTTCTACCGAACCATTTATATCCTTACTGTTCTGATCCTTTTTTAATGAGCTTTGCTCCGAGATCTAATAAAAACGCATAAACAATGACATTTCAATTGAAAATGATTAGAAATGTTTTAAATACTAATAAGATAGGATATAGCGACGAATACCTTATTATCAAAAGATTGAAATCGTTGCCTCACTATGACTGACGTTCCGGGTTTCATTTTATTCGAAACAGACGTATTTCTGTCACTTAACGTCGTTTTACTTCGAAAAAATTTAGGGGTTTCAGGAAGGCCCGATTGTTTCGTTTTAGTAACCTTCATTTGCGACACTGTAGAATAGGCTGGCTTGATGACATGATTTAACCCTTTATTTGAATTATTGCACGACATGTCTGCCACGGTTTTTGTAACAATTTTATTATTTATATTATCACTTACATTGGATTGCGTTTTTGGTTTTTGGGTAACTTTATTTGAAACTTTTGTAATGCTCTGTACACTTTTACTTGTTACAAGAATACTATTATTCTCTTTTCCCATGGTGTTAGACTCTATTAATTTATTTTCAGCTGTTACATTTTCTATGCAAACAGCTTTAACACTTTTCCCTGAACCTTGTTTTTTCACTTTAGCATTAATTTCATTTTTCCCTAGCCCTAAATCATTTCTAGGACTTACAGACTTTACCAATGGACTATTTTGAGCATTCAGTTTATTATCTGTAACAATAGACTTAGAAAGTTCTTTTTCCGTTGTTGTAATTAATTGTACATTCTTATCATCCTGAATTACTTGCTCAGTTTTTTCTATTATTACATTAGAATCTGTTATTTTAGTAGAATTACTGTGTAATGTATTTTTAAGTGGTTTCGAAATATTTTTGGTGTCCAACTTGCTTTTCAGATCACGTGTACTCTCATTTGGTTTCTGATCCATTGTAGCACTACTACTTGTTTTTGAACATATCACATGTTTTACAAGGGTTTTATTTACTTTCATTGAACTCAATTTGTCTTTGTTCAATGCCTGACTTGTTCCTTTATCTATTGGACTTTTACATTTCTCACTTAAATTTGAATTATTTCTGGTGACATTACTTTTATTATCTTTCACCAATTTATGTGCAGACTCTGCTTTTATTTGGCTGACTTTATTATCTGTAGAAATAGTCTTATTTTCTGAAATAATTTGGTCAATAGGACTTCGACACACAGATTCAGTGGGGCTCATTCTTTGTAAAGGACTAGTGGATTTTGGAATCATTGTAGAATTCCAGATACGACAAGGGGATGTTTTCCTAACTTCCCATGCTAGGGGAGTACGTCTGAGCGGTGGTGGTGAATTTTCATAGGCCCATTTTACTTTAAACCATTCGATCAAATTATGGAAATCTCTTGTATAATTTTCTAAAACCAGTATCACTTCTTTACACTCTGAAATATTTTCATCCTCTTCGCACGTCTGATAGATACCATCAACAGCTCTTTGCAGATTACCAAATAGAAAAGCCCAATACCTTGCCTGTAATTCTAACATAAAGAAAGAGCTACTTGGTATGTATTTATTTATTAATATTGTATGAGAGTTGCAGTATAATTTTATACACATAATACCACACAGTGGGTGACTTTTATGTATTATCCAAGATTTTATATTTTATCCACCATACTTTTAACAATATACTTTAACGTTATAATTTAAGGTTGTCCAGGAAGTTAATTTTATTTTCAAACAAGGGCAACATAATACATTATTTTTTTATAAATTAGACTTACCTGATTTTTTATCTCGACCAGTAGAAGCTGATCGAACTCTGGTTGTTGGTTTCATTGTTCTTTTAGTTGTACTTTGTTGTGATATTCTTGGCACACTAGGTGGTTTCCTTGTAACCTTCTCACTATTACTTGTTCCAACTGGTACATTAAAAGCTATCAAATTTCTAGCTGCCCGACCTTCTTCTTGTATAAGTAATCGCACATCAGCCATTTTTAATAGCCTTCTGTAAAACAGAACAATCCAATTGCATTATTCCCTTGGTGACTTGCTCAAAATATATAGCTCTAAACTACTGACAACTAGACTCCTTAATAAGTCATTGCCCTTGTGTAAAATATACTGTAAACACAGACATTTTCAACGAACATAACATTTCACAACAAATAAGGGACTGAACTAATAATATCTGTAAGCGAGTAAGTAAGTCACGTACGATAACGATGTTTTAATATTATTTTATTAAAGCAATGGCCTAATAGTTTGTTACACTTTAGAGGTTATACGACTGTCATTACATTATCGAATGTTACAAAATAAAAAGTAGCAAACGTGTCTCTAGACAGGTAAAATACTAATAATGTACGAGAAACTAAGTAGATCGTGTTAAAAATGTTATCAGTGATAATAACTGATAGATTATTATACGAATAAATTTGTGTACATATTCTATGATATCATTCTGCGAGTTAAAATACATGTACTACAATGATGATGTTTAAACGTACTTTCGCTGTTATAATAATTACAAAGTATCAAACAACGTTTGATTACAAATAGTTTTTAAACAGCACAAACTCCGAACTAACATTTCATTATCAATACAAGACATTTTCTGACAAATAACAGCCAAGTGGTACAAGTATCATGGCAATGTTGGTTGCACTGACACTGCTGACTACTGCAGTGAAAAGTCTAACCACATTATGTACACGCATACATATGTATTGTACCTAGTACTACGTGCAGCATTGAAAATAAATTAATCATGGTGTTTGGCTGAATTTATAATAGAAGGTATTTAATTGTAAATGTATTCGTTAGCAATATTAAAAATTGATCGTTCTCTAACTCGTGTGGCTATACCTGTGCGAGCTATTTTTAAATTAAAAATGTTCTAAATATATTTTTAATTATTAATACTTGCGTATAGTAGTTCAACTACTTAACCGACATGGATATATATTAAATAAAACGCCTAATGCCTTTCATTTGTAGTCATATTGTATTAAGATAAATTAATCGCAATCATATAAGTAATTATGTCTATCTATTACTAAACATTTAAACATTCTCGGACCTTAGTTCTTATAATTAACGAATACATGAAAAGTTCTGTTATCTTTTTGAGGCAACAAAAACACAGTACCAAACTGGTTTACAATTTTTCTCAACAGTTTCGTAGAGTATCATTGGTTATATAAACGAGATTTATTTGAAAACTATATTCCTAACAAAATTAACCCGATTTTTGCATAAGAATACCTCCGATCGTAACAGTGTATAATTGAATTTTCTATCGGATTCGATCTGTCCGTCGGACAACAATAATAAGAACTGTTCCTTCAAGAAACTGTTAAATTGGTTTACGCAGTGAATTCACGAGCAGCGCCATCAACGCGTGATAAGATGAATCGCGAGAAGCGGTTGCGAGTCGCGAGAACTGTAGACTGTAGTACACATTTACGTGTGGAAATTTAATTAACACTCCTGTGTCTCTTTGGGGTTGCACCAAGCAGTTTTTTCGAGTCGGCTGGGAAGCCGATTATCACAAGACAGTGACGGACTGCGAAAATAAGATTAAAAATCGATTTGGAGGTTTCTAGAAGAAAAGGCCATCAGAGAGGCGGACGATCTGCCAGACTTTGCGGGGTGACGCGGGGAAATTTTCAGATAATCGTACGTATTTTACAGCTACACGTATACCAATCTTATTTTTTAATGTTCTTTTACAATTGTGATCGCCCGCGCGGTTTAGTATTACGTGATACGTGACTTCATGCACGAATTCATTGTTTACGCATATGTATGTAGAAGTCGTCGAGCAGCTTTGGAGGTTGGCAGAGATATTCAAGGAGAAATACTGAATATTATACTCGAATCATTTTTCCGTTCGATCTGTTTGACGTCGTTTTCGTTCGTTGCAATAATTCTTGATAACTTTGCCGTTTTAGAGTTTCGTTTTCTGGTGTATAGCATTCAAGTTTCTCGTTTCAGTAGAACTTTACAGTAGCGTGACAAACTGTCAATTAACGGTGCTTACATTGCCGGTCCTGTTCAAGACTTGTAGTATTAAAGTTTCGAAAATTTCATAGTGTACACTATGTTTATAAAAATAAAGTAAACCATTTACTGATAACCTACATTTACTTTTGTTGATCATTTATTAACTCATGCCTGTATCTATGTGTTTTATATCATGCTACAAATTGCTAAAAGTATCTGAATATTTGTATACAGCTGGTGTGAAAAATATTTGTTCAGTGACCAATTTCAGATGAAACCTTGCGTATGTATATGTCTATGTATAAAAATATGCATGTACATATATACATATAAACATGTACATACATATGTCAGTAACAAATTCTAATGCTTGTAGAATAGATTTAGCATAAGCAAAATTTAATTCTCTTCAACATGTAGAAGAATATGTATTAACAAAAGAAATGTATAGAAAGTAGTTGTACAGTCTGATAAAAAATGAGAAGACTATAAGAATGAATCTTGTTATTTAATGTCTATTAATTGTAACAGTGTCTTCAAATATCTCAATATATTATGTATAAGTTGTAAGCAAATAACTCCTATTTTACTTGCACTAGAATAAAGGTGATTTTTAAGTATCTCGATATAAATGCTATGATTTATAATACCATTGATGAAATATAAAATCCAGCTTTACCTAAACTCATGCAATCCCTTAAAATTAATTACCGATGTAGATGTACATAGTTTTACCCTAAATTTGTTACTGTGTAAATGTTTTTCACACTAACTGTAAAAATATCAGAATATTTGTATAATTTTTTATATGTTTAGTTTTATCATGAAATTTATGCACATACTTTTTTGATAATTGTTACTCATATATGCGCAAGTTGTTTGTGGAAGATAGCGAACTTTATTTTGTGATTTCACAGACTTGCTAAATAAAGTAATTAATTTGATATCAATAATCTGCACTGCCATGTTATTATTTTATGTATATGTAAATGATATATATGTTTTTGGTACACAAGTGTTTAGCACATTCTTACAGATATTATAGTAACACGTATTTGTAGTACATTCTATATGGAAAACATGACTCATAAACGTAGGCTTTATTTTAGTTTGTATTTATTGGTTGAAAAGCAAGTTAGAAGAAGCGAAGAAACTTTCTTTTAAGGGTATTCCATCAAACATGGCGGCTCTACCACGAAGGATTATCAAAGAAACACAGAGATTAATGCAAGAACCAGTTCCTGGTATCAGTGCTGTTCCAGATGATACAAATGCTAGGTATTTTCATGTAATAGTAACTGGACCTGAAGATTCGCCCTTCGAAGGTGGACTTTTTAAACTTGAGTTGTTCCTACCAGAAGACTATCCAATGTCTGCTCCTAAAGTTAGATTCATTACAAAAATTTATCATCCAAATATAGACAGGTATTTACTTATATTCACTTTACAATGCTTGATTTGTACTGCGAAGAAAATGTATTATTTGTATGTACTATTGCTTCATTGTTAGAAAATATCTATGAAATTAAGAGTTATATCGGTATGTTCTGACATACTATTTTATGAAACCAACACCGAAATTATTATTATCTTGTTAAAAATGTTTGTATTTGTTACATAGATTGGGCAGGATTTGTTTGGATATTCTCAAAGAGAAATGGAGTCCTGCTCTTCAAATTAGAACAGTTTTACTGTCAATACAAGCACTTTTAAGTGCGCCCAACCCAGATGATCCTTTGGCAAATGATGTTGCTGAACTCTGGAAAGTAAATGAAATTGAAGCAATACGTAATGCCAAAGAGTGGACTCGGAGATATGCTATGGACAACTGATCTCAGATCATCCATGATGCAAAGTGACATTACCCCTATCTTTCCGAGTTTACTGATCACATTACCCGCACCAGCTGCGTACCCTGCACCTATGTCCACAATTTTGCTATAAAAATAATAAAAGTTTTGTAAGAGTAAACAGAATGAAACTGTATTTTCTATATTGCGGGGAATACAAAGATGTTGTTTAGATTTCTTCACTGGTTCATCTGACAGATTTGTACAGAATCTTCTAACAATAAAATACATCAATTGTAAGAAGATTTCTACTACTGCAAAAAAGGTATAATTTTAATGGATAATTAGTTCTTACTCAAAATGATTCGTTTCTACGCGAATGTAAGTGAATGTAGGATCTTGAGTGACCCTCCCCTTTTCATTTCTAATTATAAAATTGCTTGTGCAGTCAGTAATTTGTGAGCCTCATTTTGTTAACTGTAATGTAACCCCTCGAGCAAAATAAGAGTACTGGGTCCATAATTCTGTTATACAGATATTAAATCTTCTGTATGCGATTATGTCCACTAACTAATTGTCTGATAATCTTGACTTATTTATCGTTGTCGTGACTAAACAGTATCACATCAAATATGCTACAATAACTGAATTAGATAATGAACGTGTTGTTTATTTATAATTATACATTTTTAAATGTCATGTGATCAGGCATATTCAAATCTGTTGAATGTGCGAAGTTTCATTCTCAAAATGTATAGCTCTTTTAAGAACATTTACATATTGAAGTACTTTATTTATTAGCATACTACAAGATAAAATTGGTTCCATGTTTACAATAACAATTGTCTTCATGATAATGAGATAACTTTTTCCCACATTATGTTAATTAACATTTTATTGTATAAATATAAACTATTAAGCGAGAATCTGCATCTTTTATTTACATTTTTTTTTTTTTAAATAAATCAAAATTAATATAGATACCAAAAAAGTGTGCCGAAAACGTAGATAATTGTTTCCGAAGAACAATTCTCTTAGTGTTTGTATTATATATATATGAATATATAGTTTACAGCAGTGATGAGCAACCTTTTACCTGCAGTGGGCCACAATTGATCGATCGCCGATTGTATTTGAAAGGGAGCGTCGCGCCGGCGGGCCGCTGGTAAACAATGGATGGGCCACACGCGGCCCTAATAGACCATGGGTTGCTCATCACTGGTTTACAGCATTCCCAAACATGTACTTATACGGCTTTCAAACAGGAAGGTAAACAAGGAAAGGATATGTATTTTAAAATATCATATAATTCATAAAAGTTATTGCTTGCTGAATTCAAATATTTTTTGTCACTGCTAATTTACTCATACTTGGAAAAGAAGAATTAATGGATAAGATGATATAAAATAGACAATACATTGATAACTCACTTGTACTAGACGTGCTACAGATATTTAATTCGATTATACATAAGTAATTTTGTGTACAATTTGTTTATTTTTTTGGAGAATGTTACTGATAAATAAAATATGAAACTACGGTATATTTTCTGGAACGAGAAGGTATATAAAAGCGAATAGTTGCAAAAGATTAATGAATTGAAGTGCCTCGTTGAATGGGCATTTGTTGAAACATTTAGTTGATAATAAAGAAGTTGCTGTGTAAAAAAAGAAATTAGAATCTTATACTTTACTTTCATTCATTTATACACATATCAATACAATATCTTTTTCTTTTATTAGTACTCTATCACTCCACCTTTATATCTTTCCATTTTTCATTACTGTTAATGAATCTATTTAGTTTTAACTATTTATAATTTATACACTATGATGGTTATCATTAAATAGTTAATTTTGCCGACAATTAATACTTCCATGGAAACAGTGAGAAAGCTTATTAGTAAATTAGTAAATAATTAGTTTCCATTTTTAATATAAAGGCTTCTTGTTCTGATACGAATTATTGAATTTCAATATTATACAAATTTATCAAGATTTAGCTATGGAACGAGAACTATAAGTAACTGTAGATAATTTGCTGTAATAAAGATGTTATTATAAATGTGTTACAGAATAATATTAAATCTCCAATGTATTTATTGTCTATTATTAAACAAGCAAGCGGAAATTGTTGTCAATTTAGAAACAGAAATACATAGAACGTTGAACTTCCATTTATTTCTGAAGATGAATGATTCGATTAAAAAATTGTTAAAACGTTTTATGAAGACTCGAATATGTTTAAAACCTTCTTAACACCATAATATAATTTTCTGATTTAATCTGAGTCCCAATGAAATCATCGACAGATGTTTCTTTGATTTCTCATCGACTCCAGATTTGCCCGGAAATGATATTGATTGACAATATACATCTATTATTAATATACAAACCGATATAAACAGGAATATTTAAATTTATTATTTCGAAAATGTAGGAAAGAGAAAATCAATACAACAATATAATCAGTATAAGTAAATATAACACAAATGTTAATCATTATTATACAATATGTTGTTCAATGTCATTGTCTACAAGAACTGTTGTCAAGCAGATCTGGAGTTGATGAAATGTTATCGGTAAAAACAGCGTCGGAGAAATCTGTGTCGATGATTTCAACACAGCTTAGTTTTTTCTATTATTTTTTTTAATATACGATCACTTAGATAAATGATGCTACAATTCCAATTTTCGGAGTATTTCAAACAGAAAAGTTAATTTCTTTATCTTTTAAAAGACACATGACATGTTTTTGCTGAAATTTAGTTTCTTGTAAGTATTTTTGTATTAGAAATGTTTCGTGGTACAATCATTTATATAAATTGAAAACTATACTCTGTATATTTCCAGATCCGAGACCGTATTTATTTTCATTGAATCAACAGATGGTAATCTAAATCTCTTCTGGAAATAATTCAATAAGCCACAATAAGTTTTACGAAATAAACAGTTTATATTATTTAATTCGTAGAAAGTTCAATGATCAGAATGTCTAAATAGTAAATTAATGATAGTAAAATTCCGAAAAATTACTTATACATTTATGAAACAGTTATGGAAAGATAAAATGTGGAAATACCATATTATTCTACAGAGTATAGGATAATTTATGTAGATTATTATCTCATAAATCACCTGAATTCTGCGGAGATTTTAGACAGAATTCACAAGATAATGCTTAAACAAATATTAGTAAAAATTGTAATTGCTAGGAATGACAACAACGATATATAAAAATGACTCAACCAATTTCAATTTTTAATAATATTTGTATAAACATAGTCTTGTAAACTAGTCCCTCCAACATCTCCGCAACATTCAATTGATTTAGAGATATTAAATTATAAAAGCTGTCCGAAAATCTCAGCGACCGTCTGTAAACAAAAATACTAAATTCCTGTTTGTTTATAGATGCAACAAAAGACTAATTAAGCGGTCATCTGTACCTAAAAGTATCAAAAACAGCTAGGTATTCCAGTGAACGTCCTTCATTCTGCAGGCGCATGTGTACGTTCCTGTGAATCCATTAATTAATATGTGCGAAGGGCGTATGCAATACACGCCCAATAAATTTCGCTGCATAATAACACACGCAGAGTCGTTTCGCCACCGCTTTTACTGTCACGCGATACTCGCGCGCTCTTTTTTTTATTGTACCACTTCACCTTCGTTCCGCAAATTGTAGCCCGTTTATAATGCTTCATACGCGATACAAATAATCGCCGTCGTTTTTGTTTTCGCATTCGTTCGATCGCGTGGAAAACGCGAACAATTTCAGACGAAAATGGAACGAAAAAATCGAAGTTCGAGGAGCATCGTCGCACAACAGAGCGGAGAAGGATCTCTTGAAACTGGCCAGCGCGCAAAACCGCTCGATTTCGCTTGCGTTTCTTATTTCAAAGGATCGACGGCGCACCGTCAGCGACTATATCAACGCGGATGTCACGTTGTTACATCGACGAAAGCAGTCCAGTTTCCGTAAAGCCAACTGCGGCAGGCTCTCTCCCATTTGACACGCGTTTTGTAACAATAGTCTCTTTTTGCGCAGTTAGAATGGGTTGTACATGACTGTAGCTTTTGTTTGCACATTTCACGTGGTTTATTAGAGATGTAATCGAATATTAAAGTATCGGAAAAATATAAGAAGCGAATAACGATTATAATTAATAAAAATAGTTAACAGTCTGTGACAAATTAATGGTCGTTACAAGGTGTTGCGAATTATTTGTAATCCAGTTCACGTAACTTGCTCTATCTTTTGGTAGCTACGAGCAGGCGATTAGAAATCGAAATTCATTGTTGACTCGTGTAGTTATAATTATTATTATGAACGTAATAAACGAATAGTAAATGACTGATAGTATTAAGAGACTCTGCATAAATAGTAACGTCATTCGTTCGAAGCTGTAGCAACGTTCCAGTATTGATATTCGATGTTACGTGCTGCTTTCTATTTATAGAACATCAATTGAAAAGGCCTAGCCGGATAAGATAGTCAAATTTGCCTTCAGCAGTTTTTTTTAATGTATATTACATTGTTCGATATGTGAGCAAGAAAAATTACTCTGTGAAAAATTTCAACCGTGTACATTATGCTGGAGGGTAGTTACAGGGTAAATTAGATCGCGGGCTTTTCAGCAACATTTTCTCTTTTCCACGGCTATTTAAAATGTTTAAAAAACACGTTACCCTCGACATTTTAATTACATCGACGGATATTACCGAAAACAGGGTTGCTATTATTTTTAGATTCTTTGTGAAAATGAAATCCGAATTTTCAATGTTTTTCTCGTAAGAAGGTAACACTTGATTTTTTGTTTACCCGTTAAATATATTATGTACAGATTGTTAAACGTTTTTAGATTTAAATAAGTCCCTTTTTTAATTTAAAAACCCATTTCAGAATAAATAAAATTCGCTTAACGTCTATACGCATTGCTGGAAGAATGTTTAAATTACCAAATGTGAGTGGAAAGGTTGCAAAAATAATAAGGATCATAATAACGTGTTATTGTTTCGAGTTTTCAATATTTTTTATATTAGGTAATATTTTTAGTTTCACTTGCGATGTAGAATAATTAAAACGGATACTTTTTCACAGAATTTCATCAACATACTCTACGAAGAATCGATAATTTCGGTATCATAAAAATTCATATTAAGCTTATTTATTTCTGCATACGTGGAAACGTATCGATTGAATTCATTGTTTAAAATAATATCTCGATGGAATTTTCGTACGAAAATGAAATGCATTTTTTCCTTTTAACAAAGACAAAATTGATTCGATCGTACCGAGAAACCCAGTGTCCACGGTAAAAGCAGGGTAGATATGGTTCTATATAGGGAAGTTGGTTAAAAGTTTACAATAACATTTTTTCACGTGAAGCTTCGTTTCGCGAAAATTGAGTTTTAATATTCGTAGAGCACGCGTGCTTCAATGTACTCGCGAAGTAGAAATGGTCTGTTATGAACAGACATCGCTAGCTGTTAACGATTTAATAGCATTGCAATCTTTTTTGTATTATTTGTTTAATGCTGCGATTCCAATTTTCGGAGTATTTTGAATAAAATTGCTTTATCCTTTACAAAACATATGACGTATTTTTATTAAAGTTTAGCCCATTGTATGCACTTTAGCATATCAAAAGTTTGCTGATATAATTATTTATATATATATATTGCAAACTATAGTTTATATATTGTATCATTATACTGTATATTATACTTTAAATAATAATAAACGTAGGATATAGCGTACAGACGTATGCAAAAAGATTATTATATTTTGTGTACTTCTATACGATGTATCCTACGTTCATTTATTCAGTTCGATCAATAATCTAATTATTAATACAATTTCAGTTCAATATCAATAAAAGTATATTAATAGTAATAAGTAAATTAATGCTTGACCATTGGGTACATCTAATCACCAGGACATTTATCATCAATTTAATTACAGAGCAACAAGTAAAAATTAGTTTAAAAAATTTTTTTTGCCGAAGCTTGTATCGAAACTTTAACAAATTTTTGAAAATGTCATGCGAGCTATGAATGTTTAACAGGCTGCGGATTTTATGCATTTATAAGGGGGGAGATGGATGGCGGCAAATATTTCATAAAAATAGCTTTAACTGTTGTAAATCTGATTTATTTGCAACAGAAGCAACTGTATTTTGATGCATTTCTAGCACATTCGAGTACGCTAAATTACATTGTCAATAACTGTGGCAACGTAATTTAAAAATTTGTAATATATTGCTTTCGATTACGTTGAAATCTACTTGTACGAAGTGATTACGAAGAGAACCGAGAGTCGCACGAACATTTACATCTTGCTATAATAAAAGTGTCGAAGGAAACGTTTGCACCAGCCCTGTTAATTATAGAATTTGTTGGGAGAGACAAGATATTTTTATCGCTGTCATTTCAAGGTTCCTTAAAGGTCAACCTGCTTTTTCAGCGCGTTAACTGCGGCTGTTCCTTTTTCGGACTTTCGTATTCAGCGGCGCCGATAAAATTAGGTCATCTATAGCGTTTCCATGTTCGCTGTTAGAAGAGCGCATACGCGAATTTTGATACATTCGTCGCTTAATATTTACGCGAATTTATTGGAGCGCGCACGCACGCAAACGTGAATAATGACGGAAACGAACAAACAAGCACAATAATTAAGCACGCAAGATTTATCTCGCGACTTTTAATAAATATCTTCAATACGCGTGACTAATAATTATCTAAACTATTTTTAATAAATTATTCCATTCGAAATGAACACGATCTTGTAATCGTTTTTTTCGTTTCCATCAACGGCTACATTTGCAACAATTTATTTAAACGCTAGTCTCTCAAACGTCCCGATAAAATTCAAATCGTTTGGTCCGATACCGAAAATATCATTCCACTTAAGAAGAACAACTTGTAAATGAATATTAGTATTCGTACGAACAAATTGGCGTCGTTGTAATGTTATTGGTATTGTTAATGCGAATTCTCACGGAACAGTTTCCCCGTGCGAATAACTAAAAACAATGTTACAGGATACGTTCCGATTAAAAATATCGGAGCCTGTAAAGAGCCCTTGAAATCAGCTCAATTATACGTATGTTGCACGGAGAGCTGCTGGAAAACAAGTTGAAATAATGATAATAATCACGATGATACGCGTAAACTGATGCGGATGCGATTTAATACGCGAGAATTAACGACCGAAATTTTTATGGAACAATAAACAATTCGTAGGGAGCGTTTTACTTACCGCGATTTAATACGTGAGAATTAACGAGCCAAATTTTTATGCGGTATTAAATTCATACGTGGTATTCGTAGGAAACATTTTACTTATTGCGATTTAATTCAGGGCAATCAATGGCCCAAATTTTGATGCGGCAATAAATAATTCATGGGAAATATTTTACTAGTAGAATGCAATGTGTCTTAGTACTATACCATCTGCATTTCGTCGAGCGAAATTGCAAATTGTCTTCCCTGTGCTCATGGGATTGTAGATCTCTGCTTCGACTGTTCTGGTACGCGTCCGATTTCGCTTATCACATTAATATTGGTTAACTGACGCGGAAGTTACGGTGCCAGAGGCTACGCAGTACATTTGCACTACTGTAGTACACCTGTTGGTCCTATGGGGTCTACGAAGATAATTGTTCTTATATGTCTGGTTAACATTATTTCAATCCATGCTTTTGCGTTAATGTTTCCGACGTTTCTGCTGGCATTTAATCAACTTAAATATGTCCAACGACAGCAATGTTAATACGAAACAATTTTTATAAAGCTGTTCTTATTTGGTAAACGAACTGTGAATCTTTAAGCAACGGAAGAGATAGATGGTTATTTCTTTTCTCTTATTTATTACTGTAATAAATGCATACAGTTCTCAAATTATTTATTCATTTATTTATTTTAATTAACCCTCCATGCGACCATGTAGCTTTTAGGTTACATAGTAATTTATCGATATTTCACCAAATAATTTCAGATTTTTCACGAGATGGTGCATACCTCTTGATTATATAAGGTCTTTGAGATAACCAATAACAATATTCATGAAGGTTTGCAATCCATCAACCTGAAATATTAAAGTAAATGCTTTACTAATTGTCTGCACGTAGATATTTAAGAAATAAATTCGGCCCACGGAGTGTTAACAGAATGGCGATATATGAGTAAGTTAATGTAAATAAGTAGACTGCAGACTTTTATACAAAATATAAATTGCCTCCATTAATTGCAAAATACAGGAGCTTCTCTATCCAGACCCTACACCGTTATAAAACTTTTAAAAAATTGGAATAAATTCCATCCTCTAATTCTTATCAGTAATTTTCGTTAGCTGTTTCCAGAAGTCTGTAAAATTAATGTTAATAATAAAATACGCCCGGATATAATTATGCGACTAGAATTTGCCTTAATGGTATCTAATCAATATTCTCAACGTGTAGTTAAGTACTGATAAGCCACCTCGATGTCATGAATAATCGGCGGCCACGTTTTTGAATAGTAACGCAACTAATTTCTATTAATATGCACGTGTACTTGCACTTTTAAGGCGCGCATAGATTAGAAGTGCGCGCAGATCCTCTCAGGACTGATCGAACGACCGCGCGTTTTCGAATTCTACAGCATAATGATCCGCTCGTTGTGATGCGAACAATGATCGCGTCGAATGATTGCGTCAGGCGGTTTACCAAAGATCCTTCGACAGGGATCCGATGCAGGAATCTCGAACACGGCTGTCCCGGCTGCCGTGGAACGAAGTTCAGCCCCAGGCTGGAATTGGGAGTATCTCGAGACACACCAACTTTTGCAATCTCGGCCTCTGAAAATGCATAACATGCTTGCGATTGCGACACGCGGGACCATCGCCGGACGCATCCGATAACGTATCGACTCAAAGAATTCGAGACAATAGTGTTTATTTATATTTTTACGTTCTTTGCAATCGTGGGTGTAAAATACGACAACATTGTGCAAGTTGACGTTTTTTATTAATAAACTGCAAATTTTCGTGTAGAGGATCAAGAGTCGAGGATGTGTTTTTTTTTTGGTGAATGTGTGCAATTTTTTTTTTATTAATTTTTAGTTTATTTGCGTTATATTTCTCTTATGTATTTGTGTTATATTTATATTATATATTTATGCTATATTTCTTCTATAATTTAATATTCTTTTGTATTTCTTTCTTCCTTTTTCTGGTGAAAGTGTGCAATTGCTGTTTCAACGCATTCTTTTATTAATTTTTAGTTTATTTATGTATATCTTTTATATATATATGTTATATTTACATTATATATATTATACTTGTAAATATGTAATAGAAATATAATAGAAATTTGTATATATAAGCTAGAAATCAATAAAAGAATGAATCGTTTAAATAAAATCGAAACATATAAGTATAATTATATATAATTATTATATAAATTATATTATATTATATATAATTATTATAATTATATTATAATTATAATAAATCATATTTATACTATACATATCATGTTCCTATATTTCAACTTTATTTCAACGATAAGCTCGACACAGAAAATCTAACAAACATTTATACAACTTTTATCTCTACTTTATTCCAATTAGAACTGTACATTCCCACGTATAATTATATGTTTACTTAATCATTTGAACGAAAACACAGTTGTCATGCTCGCTTTTAAAATGGAAGCCTGCCGCGTTCAAATTTGAGAATTGAAAAACTTCTCGCAGTAATTCCTCCACCGTTTTTTTCGATCGCCATTTTACCGAACAAACATTTCCTGCAACATTCGAAGCACGCTGATATATGTAGATCATCGATATCGAAATTCGCGGGTATTTTCATTAAAAGTAATATTTTCTTTCCGCGAGGAAAAAAATTGCGAAGCCGCCCGGGTAAAAGCGGGAACCTCGTTCTACAATTCCCTTCGTGCGCGCCGCGCTACATTATTTCACAATCTTTTTAATTTCGCTTTTCCCCGCGTTAACATTTTATCATCTCGAACTTTCCGCTGCGCAAAGAGCACGCGAAACTTTGGAGGAAAAATATCAACGCGCGCCGTTTCCACTGCCGTGAGCACTGCGCTGATTTATTCTGCGACGAGTGAACGAGTTGGTTCCGCCCTTGTTGTTTTCGCGTTCGATAAATCGATTCTAGGATTTATTTCTATTATTTCTGAATCGATTGAATTGACTTCAGTGGGTTTGTGATCGTCGAATTGTTAATTACTCTGTTGGAATTTCTATGCCGATTTTGAATATGTTTTAGAGCTTTGTACGACGTTTTTCCTTTGGAAAATATTTTGTTTTTCATTAGTTTGAGATTTGCGAGGCATTTCCATAAATATTTTATATAATAATAAATATTTTTCGACTTTTTTTCTTCGCGAATATCTCGGAAATTAAAAGAAATCGTAACCATATTTAGATTTCATAAAAATATACGTTAAATAATATTTAAATTAATGGAAAAGATGCTATGTATTTTTATAAAGAGACGTTTTAGTTTTATAAACAATCGCCAGACCACTAACAATCTCACCGGAAGCCCAGCTCTCTGAAAACTGCGAATTTCATTAGCCACAGACATTCATTCCGCAATTTTTTGTTTAAAACATAAAGTCGTTAAAAATTGCAGAAACAGTAGTGTTATTTTGCAAGTTTTGAACGTTTAGAAAATGCAACGATATGAATATCTCTTTTTCGATCATTTAAAATTGTTAAAGAATTCGTCGTTTAAAAGACAAGTATTTTCGTCCATTTTGAACAGTGGGTTATCTTATTCCAAGCGTAATGCATATAAATTTATATTAACATATTTTGTTATTTTAACGTCGAGCTTCGCGATATCCCTGAACAGAATGCATTTCCAAAATGTCCATCGATTTTCAACGACGTCCCACGTGCAACAGTACCGAGAAATTCAAATTTGCACCGAAGGTCGGCCGAACTCTGATTTCCTCTACTTAGTATGGATTATACCCTATAATCAATGACTCAAGTTCGACAATAATGGTTCTAAAATTAATGGGCTTCCTTTGATTAAGATCCTTTAGTAGGATCCTTCCATGCTGCTTCTGTTTAGTCATAGCCAACGAGCAGGTCTTTATGTGATAACGTGTACAGTATTAGAGGTTGCCCGAACCACTTAATGTAAAGACTATCGATTCCGGCGAGTGCTACTCAGCTTTCGAGTGTCCATTGAAACGAGAAATCGGATCAGTATGGAAATTAATAAAAAAAAAAGTGTATCGCGGCATAATCGTGGCATTGTTTATTCCAAGTAGCAATAACGTCGACAGCAAAAGTCGGAGGTCGACTCTCTTGTTCGCAAGTTCTTTCAGTTTTATTCAAGGTACGTTAATAATAATATTAATTTAATATTAAATACAAGGTACAGATGGTATTTAATTATTTATAATATATTAATATGTATTTTACTAATCACCATACTTTACTACAGTATAACAGGAACTTCCTTGTTCACAAGTCATTTTTAATTTTATTCCATGAAAGTGTATAAATATTAACAATATATTAGTATATAATAGATATTACAATATATAAATTATATATTGATTGAAACAAATAACCAATAAAATAATATGAGACGAATGTAACAGATCACATTAATTCAGACAACTTATTGACATATACATGAAACATTCTATCACTTTTCAGAAATTTATTACATAACTTTATTATTACTAAACGGCGAACCTCGATGCGTCTAGATTTTAAAATTGCAACGAAATATATCAATTATTAAAATTCTATTGGTAGAATCTTCAAACATCCGCAGTATAATAATAATAATCTTTGATTTTCGACTCTCAAAAAAAATAAATTGAGTCTCAAAAAATAAAATCATCGTCATCTATATTCTTACTTTCTATTATTTAACGCATAGTTTATTATCCACTTCTGTCAAGAGAGAACGAGATCAAATTAATATACCCATTATTCGTTTTCAACTTCCGCGATGGTCACTTCAAAACGAAATCCTTAGAGAATTTTTAATGACGTGAAAACTTATAACGGAGAATAATGACAAAACTTTCCGGCCGACTTATTAAGTTCCCCGAGAAAGTCTCTGCGTTCCCCGACGATAGCAATTTCATTGTTTATCTTCGGTATTCCCGACTTTATTGCAGGATTCTTTTACGAAATTTATTTTACAGTAAACAGACAACAATTGCAGGCTATGCTGAATCGACTTTTATATTGCTACGCGTTTGTCAAACAGCTGGTGTTTCGTTAAAAGAAGGGTATGACTTTTATGAATAGTCGTTTTTTATGATAAAAGGTATTTTATACTGATTTTCTTTCTTTACATTTCAAGTACGTATTATGTTATGTAATTATATGTTGTACTATTTAGAAATATATTATATAGTATTTAGGTGTATATTATAGTATTTAGTTGTATATTATAGTATTTTATTATATATTATAGCATTTAATTATATATTATATTATTTAATTATATATTATACTATTTAATTTCATATTGCACTATTTAATTTTATATTCTACTGTTTAATTACATCTCATACTATATTTATACTATACTATTTTTAGTTACATCTTAAAACACATCTTCTGATTTACAATATTTCTATTTTACATGATTTATATTAACAGTAATTATCAGCAACGACACAAATTTTCGTTTAATTGCAACTATTACTTGTATGTAAATTGAGAACTATTAACCACATGGTTCTTTGAACATATCTTTTCCATTTCAAGATAAATAGCTTCAACATGAACAACAAACACGCCTTTACTACAAAATTCTTCTGTTATTTTTGGTCCTTGGAATAAACGATGCCACAATTTAACCACAATACTCTTTTTCATTAATTTCCATATTGTTCTAATTTCTCATTATACTTCAAAACTAATTAACACTCGATGTATAGTCGACTGTCTATATATTAACCTTTGCACTCGAGTGGTGACTCTAAGGCACCACTAAAATTACTCTATTTCATGCCAAATTAATTTTGCTACAATAAGGTTTAAATTTAAAAAATTGTCAAGTAGTAAAACCGTTGGCAGGAGTCACAAGAATAAATTTTGTATGCATAAAAATTGATTTTGTTAAATAGAATGGAAACACCACGAACCAGAAAAATTATTTCAAATTTACAGTTAAAATGGCTCCGAGTGCAAAGGGTTAAGCGATTAATTGAATTCATTTCCCTCTTGGTAGTGACTTTCCGTGCACCCCGTATATATTACCACATAACAGCATAGACGAATCCGAGCAAGTTCGTCGCGTAACGATAAACAATTTCCAGCAATTCTAATACGTCGTCGAGCGGCGAGTATCTGGAAATACGACGCCGTCTTCAAGGCAATCGAAGACAAAGCGCGCGAACCACGGCGGATTCGCGAAACCGATATTTGCAACGGCATGCTACACGTGAAAATAACTAATCGATAGATCCCCCGTACGCTTGTATTTGTTTACTTGTAACAAGCCCGAAATATTTTTAGATAGCGCTCTGTCACCGGCGACGAGAGATGGACGTTACACAGAAACAATACCGCGGAATAAAAAAAAACATACAATGTTGCAGTATCTGGAAAATGATACGTGTTGTTTCGGTACGCGATTCCTCCGTGCGCGATTCAATAAATACATCGATTAACAAAAGGTTGATAGAGTACTATTTTATGTTGTTTCAGAAAAATAACAAACATATATCTATATTCTGATCTCTTGCTTTGTTTAGATCGAATTTTAGTTATAATAAACGACCAATGATATATTTTATAGTAAATATATTTTTACAATTTTAATAATTGCAAATTAAAAATTAAGCTGTAAAGCTAGTGCGAATAATCGTATAGTCTAATTTGAGTTAAATGTAACTGATTTGCTGTTTTATTTATTGATAACTTTTTGCAGGATTGTAGAAGAGACGTTGATGCATTGAACACGTTATTTATGCATTACTATTTTCATTTAAACATTTTAGATTATAGTAATTTCAACATTTTTAACTTTTTAGTTCGCCTCTCTTACTCTTGTTTCTCATTTGTCCTCCCTTCTGCTTTATCCAAATTATTCATTTTTCCTTTTTCTGCTCGGCGCTGCCCGCTGCATTCCCTATTACCTTTGCTACTTTATATTCCCTAATCGGGACATTTCCCTGAATACTGCATCACACATTTTCGCTCATCTTTTAATTATTCCTCTCCGACTTCCACTCGACCTCGTCCCTTTTCGTCGCCCGTTTCCGTTCCTCCAGCTTGAATCGCCTTTGCTCGCGTAGCTTTTCTCTTCCGCCTTTTTATCCCAAATCTCTTGGTGTCTGACCCTTGTTCTACTCCATTCCCGAGGCGATTGTACTTGTATTCACTTTTAATATCCGTCTTTCTTTCTTCATCCGTGCCGCATCTTTCCGTCTTCATCGTGTACCTTGAAATATTACCTCTGCAACCAGGTGACTCTTTTCCTTTTATTCTCAATTCCGGATCTTTAACTCGTCATTCGTTTTTACCATTTGACCTTTTCCGCTTGATTTTATTTCTCTGTTATTTATGATTAGGTGAGCTGATTACTGGGCACTTTGCTGTGATAATATATAACAAATTTATTATATGATTATATATATATCGTGTTATGTAGGTATAGGTATATATTATCGAGTAATGTTTAATATTAAACGAAATGTGTATTTATTAGTTAATTATTTATAATATATTAACATGTACTTTACTAGTCGCCATATTTAACTGTTCTGTAACATGAACTGTCTTGTTTCTAAGTTCTTTCAATTTTATTCGGTACAGGTATATTAACAATATATTATTATATAATTATATTATAATATACATTAATAAATAGTATTTAATTATTTATTATATATTAATACCTGTTCTATCAGTCATACTTCACTGTTCTACAACAAGAACACCCTTCTTCACAAGTTCTTTCAATTTTATTTCATAAAAGTATATATATATGAACAGTTAGTTAAGTTATACATATTATATACAAATTATATTATAACATGTGTTATTAAATAATTTTTAATATCAAATGAAACGCATAATTAACATTTTTCTACCCCCTGAATTCTATTCACCCAATCGAAACATGCAATTACATAACTCGTCATTATTGCGCACATAATTCGTCACGCGCAATCGAAAATGCACCCGCACCCCACGGTCGTTTTCCTCAAAGCACCAACCATCTTCTTTACCTTTCTGAAACCATCATGCTCCTCTCCCGTCCACCATGCTCGCCTCTTTTTTTTCCCTGTCCGACCTCGAGTAGAACCACTCGTTCCATTTCTCGCAGCCTGTGCTTTTGGGAATTGACTTTCGTTTTCCTCTCCCCCGTTCTCACTCTCTTTCATACTCTCCTCTCGCAATTGATCCGCCTTATTTTCCCTTCGAATCTCCCCGATCTCTTCTTCCGCCCTCTCCTTTCTCTCGCGCGGGCTCTCTCCGCCATCCTCCCTCCCCCCCTCGTACACTCCACCGTAATCTTCCCTTGACCCTCGCCACCCCCTATCCAGCTCCTTAATTCCCTCCTCGCCTCTGTAATCTTTTCTCGGGAACCTTTGTCCCTTTTCCTTTTTTCCCCTGCATTTGATCCCCCTTTAACACACAGCCGCCGTTCTATTCATTTGTTTCCATCGCGTTTCGTCCCGTCCTCCCCTACCGCTCCACGTTGTCCGGCCTCGCTCAGTATTTTCATTTCAATTATTTCAATTTATCACATTTGCATCCGTCGCGACAAAGCGACGATAGTCGTGCAACGAAAGACTAATTAATGGATTGGTAGTTTGAAATGCGGAACGAACAAGGTTTGCACGCGGCTCGTAGGTACACGGTGTGCTATGATTGCTCGTTGCTGTTTATTTGTCAACGATAATCCGCGACGAAGGGAGCGAACTCGTAATCAATTAATACTAATGCGTGATCGAATCCTGTATTCATTATTATAGATATTTTTTCGTGTTATTTCATCGTAAATACGGAGAGGTATTGCATAAATAATTTGCAGAATTTAATCGATAAATATATATATGCCCATAATTAGGAAAGTGGTCTAAGTCAAATTAAAATTAATCTAAGTCAAATTAGTGGTCTAATTAAAATATACTTTTCCATTATGCGATCTTTTTATTTAGAATTTTGTTAGTCTTGATTGATGGAAATTTATTATGAATATGAAACTTTGTGTGAATTTCATACGAAAATAACTTTAATGAAATAATTCATGCACAATTATTAATGATTCTAAAAAAGTGATGCGTTTTTATCATTTCGAGTTTTAAAAATTTTTAAAACGTTCCCGAAAAACTGGAGGAATGTATGATAGTAAACACATAATATCTTTATGTTTCTCTTTCGATACTGGTCTAGTGGTGGTGTATAGAGGAAGTAGCTTAATATTTCCGTATATCTTGGATCTTCCTCTTTTAGGTGAAAGATCCAAAACGTGGAATTCAGTAGCATCTAAAGAAGTTTTATAGAACAATTTATATGGTTCATTTTTCACGAATACATCTCATCCATTGTTTGCAGCCAAGAGACAGATTCGCCCGCGGTATTTTTTCCTCTTCTTGTTATTGACTCTTTTAGTGATTTCGTCGAAATAAAATCCCGCTGCGACATTCGTTTTATCGGAAATGTATTTCTTCTTCTACACTTTTCTATCAGTTCATAATAGTGCGGAGGGTTGTATAAGTAATTTGCTTTTTTTATTTTCATTCCTATCAACCCAAAATCATGGACATTCGGTAGAAAGGAATGACCCAATATCAAAAATTTGTGGTCTATTGTTTTAATATTATTATTATTATGTTTATATAATTTCCTTAAATTTTTGAGTTAGACCACTTTCATAATTAACACTAAATGAATTCCATATAATGTTGAAATTACAACCACCATCTAACGATTAATTTTTGACGATATAAAAAATTACATCGAATAAATTTAGTTTAAAATGATATGGTGTAAAATAACTGATAAACTCATTTTTTTCTTTTAAATTTCGACTTAGACCATTTTCATAATTATGGGCACATATATAACGTATATAATAATAATAATAATAGTTACTACAATTATTGCTGGCAACGATATTTAATTTCCAACAGCATTCTCCGCAGCGAAACAAATAATTCAAACCGTCGTCATCGAGAAGAAACGAGGATTCGGTGTCCCGGATGCGTTTCAATAAATAATTTTTTAAATATTGAATATTCGCGTTCTCATACGCCGGTTCAGTTTATTTTTCGCCAGATAATCCCGCGAAGGAAATTCGGTATCCCTGGTCGATTTATATTTGGATGATTCGTAAATAATATCCATCGTGGACATGGCGAACATGGTGGATTATAATTAAACAACAATTATATGCATTAAAGCGATTAAGGTCGAGCAAGGATTAATAGGCTTGATAATAATTTCGATTGTATCGCAGATTGATGATCACAGTGGAAAGCTTCATGAACCGTCATAAATTTCGAGGAGGGAAACGGAAGTTATTTACGGCCATCCCCGATAGATAGCAACGTCACGAATATCTCGTATTAGGTTGTCCGTGAAGTTCATGCCGCTTCCCGCCTCTTTGCTATCCATTCTTCCTGCAGGAATTTATTTTTGTAACGAAATTTCATCGTCAATCTTTGTTCTGTCTTTCGTCGGAATATTTGGACACTATATTCTATATTCTACATTCTATATTTTAGATTCTTTATTTTTGATATTTTAGATTCTATATTCTAAATTTTATATTTTCGATTCCATATTTATATTCTATATTTTAGATTCCATATTTCAAATTTTATATTTTAGATTCTATATTCTATATTTTATATACTTTATATTCCATATTCTGTATTCTCTATATTCTTTATTCTATATTAAATTTTCTATATTCTACATTTCATATACCACATTCCATATTTTATATCCTATATTCTATATTCAATATTATATGTTCCTGTTATATCCTGTATTTTTCATTTCATATGATATATCATATATTATATATTATATTCTATATATGATATATCATATATTATATATTATATATTATATTCTATATTCTATATATTACATATTATATATTATATTCTATATATTACATATCATATAATATATTTTATATATCATATAACGTATCATTTGAGACTCAAATACAGTCTAATTCTCAACAAATTCGTTTCTACCCCTTCAAACCAGATGCTTACTTCTAGAGCCCACACCACCTCATCACCCCTCAATAAATTAAACAAGTAATCCCAAGAAGAAGCCGAGCGACATAGACACAAGTCATTGCACAAACTACTAAATTCGCCTGTTCGTCAGAGAAAAAGCACGCACCAAGACCATGTCCCAAAGCGTATCGAAAAAGATCAACGCCAAATGTCCGACGAAGTCGTTATCAGAATATTTTTCCCGAAAGAATCGATCGGCACGGCAGGTGGTTTCCGCGGACAAGGCAATATTTTGAACGACGTTTGCTGCCGCGATAGAAGGAAGAACTCTCGATGGCAGCGTCCCGTTCGGCTCGGACGTTTTGTGCATCGATTCACGGATTCGCCGGTCGTATTGAACTTGATCCCATTCCTCGCAGCCCAATTAGCCCACATATAGATCCGCCCATGGTATCGTGTGGGGTGGCTTTCCGCGGTGAGTGTGCGCAGTGACAGGGCGAGAGCGCAGCTTCTGGGGTTGGAGGAAAGACAGAGGCCGGAGGCCGAATGCAGAAGCAGGAGGCAGGAGAGGAGTTAGCCTGTGGCGACGCGTCGAGTAGACACGTCGCGATCCCCGACGCCGAAACATCCCCCGATCATGCGAGCGTCGGGCGCCGGTAGCGGGCCACCAGTTTCGTCCCTCACGGTCGCATCTCGCCCATCGAGATCATCATCCTCTTGCCCCTCCGCTCGTCTTCGGCTGGCCGCCGTTCGCCGTTCCGTCGCTCGATTAATCGCCGCTTAATCGGACCCTCCCAGGCCCCGAGACTCGTTTGCGCCGCGGCATCGACAGCGGCACACTTCAAACGTCTGCGAACACAGAGGACAACCGGCCGTGAGGTGGGGGGCGGGAGGGGTGGGGGTGGGCCGAGAATCTGGAACACGAACAGGTGGTGCCGCATTAGTCCAGCGCACGGGAGAGATATATCGGGAGGAGTAACAGGTACTGTGACCATTACGCTTACTTTTACCGCGATAACGTTTCGTATCTCGCGCGCCCACGCCCTCCGATTTTACAAAACAACAACGTGCAGTTCCCGTGCGCTACACCGGCTACTTTACGCTTATTTCGACCAGTTTCCGGGACTCGCGGAATTGACGGCTTGTCGCGCGCCGCCGATTTCACCCCGCGCGACGATGCTGCGTCAATTCGGACGCGACGTTCCTAAACGATGCGATTACTGATCGTATCGGCGCTATTATTTTTACCCTCTCGCGAGATTACGCCGCGCTCTCATCTCTGGTCGACTCGCTGCTGCTTTTACACGTGTGTCTGCTTGCCGAGGATTTTCTTCGCGGTAAGTTCTCGTCGACGATTCGTCGATATCGCGGACGGTTCTATGCTGTTTAAATCGGTAATTGTAATTCACGCATGCTTCTTCGAGGGCAGTGCCTGCGACGGTGCGCGCGATATGTCGCAAGTTTTCACGCGGGTGCGGCAAGTCGGCTTTGTTTAACGATTTTTATATTCTATTGTTTTTTGTCGTTGGAAATTTTGTTAACTTCGTTCACGGATTGCGATGTAGATGCTTGCGATTGGGCGTGCGAGGGTGCGAGAGACACTGACCCTTTTCGTATTGCTTACGTTAGGGTCCAGATTTCAGTGTTTTAAATAGTAATTGATATTTCGTTATTTCATTGAAATACTCGCTCTTTAATTTTGTCCATGCTTGGTCAATTATTTTGATTTCACTATCTGCCCTTAGGAAAATCTTTTATTCCATGACAAAATGGATTTTGATACCAAATCTTTTATTCTCGAATTCTATGTTTACGTTTATTTTATTCAATTTAGTATATATGTATATATTAATCCAGAAAAAAGCGCGTCGAAATCACTTATTATCATGAACGTGTACGTGATTTGAAAAATTCTTAACTATTGATTTTAACAAGTCGGGTTAGTCGATACTTTGACAGGATTTTTCTCAAATGTAAACAATCGCATAGTCGATCTTAATATTTCGAAATTTCATGTCTCGTTGGTATCTCACGCGTGCGGAACGTCTTTGATTCGTTTCGCGCGGTGTGCCACGGATTTAATGAACCTAAACGAGTGTGTGCAGGGGTTCGGAGGTGAACGCAATGGCAGACTGCACCACCAAATTGTGCACTTTGTGTGTGAGCTGTTATTAGGATGTGACTGGTCGAAGTTCCGAACCGTGAAACTCTGGAACAAATTGTAGCGAAGTGATCATTTTCTATAGAACGTGTCAGAATCGTCGCAATTAGTGGACTGATTTCTGCGTATCTCTCCGCTAAATTACGCAGTAATAATTCGTGTACGCGGTAACTTGTGCAGCTTATTCGTAAATGTCGTGTAAAAAGGACGGCTCGTTGTTGTTCCCTGTAAAATAATGAAATTGAATCCGATAACGACGGAAAATATCGTCAACTTTTATTTTATACATTGTAATGCCGGCAAAATCGATACCAATTTATTTGTAATTCAAATTAGCGATCAATAAGTTACGTAAAATCAGTATAATATGTCATTTAAATTTTTACAAAAGATTTTGGAAACTTGTCTATGTTCTTTAAAAATGTTCAAGTAGTTCAATCGTTTCCGAAGAAAATTATAACAATTATTATGTAATTACAATCTTTGTGACTAATTTATCGAATCTATAATAATAATTTTAAGAAAGATTTAATATCGAATCGAAGAAAAATATAAAACTGAAATTTCTTTAAATTCTGAAAACGATTTTAACATAAAATGAAAACGATACAAACTGATAGGAATAATATAACGAGCACATAATTCAATGAAAATGGTATCCAATATCAGCAAGAAAAAGAAATTTTAATTATTATACAATTAGTATCTTTGATAATAAAAATTTTATCATAGATCATTCTTTAATCTGTTAAATAAGCGATAAAAATTGTATAATATATTCTATTAATACTCGCATAATATTCGCACGTTCTATTAATATTTTCTTCCATTAATATTCAATATCATAACGATATACGCAACGTTAACATACTACCGCGAGTGACAATGCTCTCCAATTATTTGAAAATTTCGCGACGGAACAATATTTCTCGCAAAAATTGTTACGAAAAACTTTCTGCTCGCGTTCGAATTGTTTTTAACAATAATATCATAAAGAGCGATTCGACGGTTTTCGAAAACGGCGGAGCTGCAGTTAGCTTTTTCATTTTTTTTACGAAAAATAGGTTTTGGAAAACGGTGTTTGCGGTGGCGGGACGATCGGCTTCGATTTTTGATCCGAATCGGGGAAGCAGGCTTTTTCGCGAACCGCGGACGAGCGGATCGCGTAAATGTGTGCGTCGGTATTGATTGCTTTTAATTCTATTAAAATGTATTATGTCAGATTCGGAAGCAATCCAATCAAAAGCACTTGACGAATGTATCAAAAATAATATTCGAAAGTGCAGAAGCGTCAAGTATCAAAATGAAATCGGTGTCAGTTTCGAAAGTGTTGCGTCGAGAGCAACTGATGATGTAAGGAGGACAATGCGGTGTAGAAAATGCTGCATTTCAATTTACTTAAAGCGGAAACTTATATATTATATTTTAATAAAATCTTTCGTTTAATATATTTATTTCATATTACATATGCATATTACATCAGACATAGTAAGTGAAAACTCGTAGCTTTAATCTAACTGGATGCAATGTGGCAGAGGGTTGATTACAGTTCCGAAACTTTTCGCTCTGCTTTCGAGCACAATGCCACTTTACAACAATTAAGAGACCTTTATGGTGATTAACTTTTATGATAAAGGGTAAGAAATATTGTTGTGTCTCTCAGTTTATATGCAGAAATTTTTACAACTGCAGAAGGGAGTTTTTTATATTTATAGTTACAATTATTAATTACAATCTTATGCATTTATGATAAAAGTTAGCAGATGAAGATAGCGAAATTGTGTAAACAATTTAAAATTGCTGATGTGTTGTGTTGAACATCTTAAACATGTTAATATACAAATGTCTATTTATTTTGCATAAAGTCTATTAATATATAATAAATAGATAAGTATAATAGTATACTGTAATAAGTATAATAAATATAGTATTGTATAATATTGATAATATATTAAGTATAATAAATTACAATAAATCTACCAATATATTATTATATATTATAACATATATATTATACTAATATACAATACTGTATACTAGTATACAATACATATAATAAATTACAATAAGTGTACTAATCACAATAATAAATAGCCAATAATCTTGCAGTCGATACAGACAATTTTTATCCCGCACGAAAATCGACAGCCTAGCTATAATAATTAACCCATCAACGTTGATCAACGATCGTGTGAGCACCGACAAAATTTACAACAATTTTACAACTTTGCATTCGTACCAACGCTCAAATGATCGTAACAGCAGCGTGGCTTTTTATCCCGATTTAAAAGAAATAAGTGACTTCGACATTTAGCAAATACCATTTGAAATTTCCGACACAGACTGGACACGGTAACGTGTGCCAAAGGTTAATTACACTTTCGAAACTCCCCGTTTTTGGTGAAAGGCATGATTAAAAAAGATATCTAATAATCAAAATGTTTTTCGCGGGTAACAGTTTTCCAGGAACAGAGATGAGAACTGTTGTCCCTTTATTACTGAAATACCAGTGCACGAATTATCGTAACAGCGGAAAACAATATCATTTTGATTCGTAGAAACCGAACGACGTCAATGGTTAATAAGAGTTTGAAATAATCACTACATATTTGCATTGAACAAACTTTTAGAAAAAGAGGAGATAATTGTTATAACTAGGTTGCGTGTAAATTCATTAGAAGTGCGCCAAGGATATTTTGAATTTATAACCATCGTTGAACGAAAAAGCTTCTAATGTAATTTTATGTTTCCTATAAACTAACTCAGACAATTTTTATTTTACACAAAAATCCGTGGTAAAATGAATAAGACTGCAGTGTCATTAATTGAATAATAAATAATAATTTTACAAAATTCACTCTCGCATCGCAAGCAGTTAATTAAAAGGAAACTCTTGCTACCGTTACAAAAGCCTAATCGTAAAGAATTAACAATATATCATAGACCGGGAGTGCAGCCGCATCTTTTCCCCCCTTTTCCACCCCCCGTTTCGCTCCTCTCGCCGTCGTCGAATCTCGTATCGGCATTTCTACCGTTCGCTGCTCAATTTCCTTCCCGGTCGGCCGTGTTCGACGCGGCGCGTATTTGTTGCGCGGTGGTTGTTTCTTATTTCCCAAGGACACGCCGTTGATTTGTTATTCAGCCACGTGGCTCGAGAGCTACGAATTATGTGGGCCGCGGCACTTCATCTTTCTTCTCTCTCGACGCGACGCGACGCGCCCCGCGCCGCACGACGCTACCACAAGATTGCTTCCTCGAAGCAGTCACGTTTCCCTCGTTTAGTCCTCGGCAACTTAAAACCGTGCACCGCCCTCCTTAACGAGTAAATGCGCGCATCGAGATCCGCGTGGGCCAATCTCTCGCGTTTTACTTTTAATAAAGTTTCGCGACACTCGAATCTGGATAAACACGAGACGACACCACGCTCGCTCGAGATACTGATTAAACTTTTCGCGGTGTTCCTTTCGGGTTTTCAACGGTGATGATTATATTATAATATATATTTTGTATTTATTATTATCATTACTGTTACGTATTATATATATTCATTATATTTTATGTTTATTACTATTATTATTATTATTATCATTATATGTTATATGTGTTCTATACATTCGTCATTATTATAATTTTATGATATATGTAATTATTATTATTATCTATATATTTTATATACATTTATCCTTGTTATTATCACATATTATATGTGTTATATACACTTATCATTACCGTAATTATATATTATAAAATGATAATAATAACAAATGTATATAATTCGTCTCATTATATATATTATATACATTTATTATTATTATCATTTTATATTACATATGTTATATAAATTTATTATTATTGTCATTATATATTACGGACAATATATACAATATGTATACAACAAGTAAATGAACGTCAGGTTTGATTTACTCGTTTACGGTTACAATTATCGCCGTCCCCACGTCACCCCTTAATATCATCACGTCGCAATTCACAATTCCTTAACAATTTCGTCCGAAAAATCAACGAGACTATATTACGAATCGAAAACAAACTACTCGGCAGTATAGTCCTTATATGCGAAACGAATCTCGAAATTCGCTACTCGTTGATGCGAAGTTCGCGACAACATTTCACCGGCGCGGCTCGTTTTAATTTATATCTGCATTGTTACGTACGCGCCCGTGAAAGTCACAAAGGAGAACGCGTAAAAAACAAATGAACGAACGTCGCCGTTCCTTTTATTCGAGTCGCTAGAGGCAGTAATTATAATTAATTATTTGACATCCGTTTCGTCCACTGGATTACGCTTTCAGCAAGTAGGTTAGAACTAATGGCGTATTATTTTCACAGGAGAAGAGTATTTAATATTTTTGTCGAATATTTGAGCGGCTTTGGAATAGTTTTCTGTGACGTAATTGTGTAATGATTCGCAATGTGATTTTGTGGCAAGTTAGAGTTACTGAAGAAATTATGGCCAGGTGTAAAGTGATAGTGATAATTATGTAGAAATATATTAGGTATGTTAGGGATAGTGAAATAATGATTTTGCGTAGTTTAAAGTGTGTAAAATTAGAATTATATTTAATAATTGTGATGTTACTTTAATTCACTGGTTTGAAATTAGTGCTACAGTTATATTTCATGTACTTATTATAATTTGAAAGGCGAAATTTTTGTATAATATGTTGGCAATATATTTGGATATTTGATGTTATGATTAGAAGATTTATTGTAATTTATTGAACCCATTTATTTAATACAAATTTATTAGACTCGTTATATTTTATTACTACTCGTTATATATTACTTGTATTTATTAATTATTATTACTACTTAGTACATATTATTACTACTATTTATTACTTATTACTTATTATATATTATTACCACTTATTACTTATTATTACTATTCATTACACATTTATCACATACAAACAAGCACATCATATCGAATCTATATTGTTTAAATCTCTTCACTACTTCGAGTTTCATCTGTCAATTTTTCTAATAAACGCATAAAGCCCGCAGTCCAACAATTACATTGCAAAAACTGGAGAGCAAACTCTGCTTTTCACGAGTCGCTTCAGCAGAAATTAAAACGAAGGGCAAGTTTTCTTCGACAACAAAAAAATCACCGGGAATGTTATCATCCGCGGAATTGCATTCCGTTCGTTCGATCTCCGGTTCCAGTGATTTTTAATTAGGCGTGCTTGAAAATATCCGAGGATCCGCACGCAAAAAATCGATTAACATCTGCGTCATAATTGAAACGTAATGGACGCCTGAACGTCGCGCAAACACCTTTGTTAATCATTCGTAGCGGTAAGAGCGTCGCTAAACTTATTTAATTTGTGTAAATATGTTAGATCGAGTTCACGCGAAGTTAACCATACTAATCTTGAGGGATCAATGTTATTAACGTAGATGACGTGAAATTGGTTTAACACGTTTTCGTTAATGACGAACGCGGAATCGTAGGATACGCCAATGGACCGGATAATGGAATTACCTGTTACAGGTTACAGATTAATTAGATTGTCAAATATTTTCGTTTAATGAACTTTCCGGCGACTTTCGACTTTTTCGGAAATGTTCCACGGTACTGTTCTCTGTGGAATTGGCTTTTTTTTCCAGGATTACTACATCGTTCGTGCCCTGAAATACGGTTTAATTTTTAATTATTTCATCCGGTTTTCGAAACTTCGTTTCGGGCAAACTATTTCATACTACGCTTTCAATCATTTTCACGTTTATTAACCCATCGCGTCTCTCATGGAGTTCGTTTCTTAAAAATATTTTTCTTTTTATTTTTTTATTTATTGTAGGTTTTTATTAGGGGTCTTTGAAGTTATTTGACGAATTTCCATTTTTCAAAATCTAATAATTGATGTGCTTTGGTGTACAGGGTGTTCATTTGGAAACGTTAATAGGTTAAATGTTAATGGGTTAAATATTAATGTGTGAAACGTTAATGTTAAATGTCAAGGTTATGTCATTAAATTAAATATTCAATGTTAAACATTAATATTGAATATTATTGGTAATATTTAAATGAGGAATCCTACATTCTTATTCTCAGAAATTTGATCTGAAAAAGCCAAGTGACAATTATTATTGACACTACAATTGTTATCAGCACTTGGTAATAAAAGCAAAAAGAAGATTCATTAGTAAATAAATTTTTCATTTTATTAAACGTCTATGTAAGATAAAATCTTTCATATAAAAATATAAAAAAACGTTTTATATGAAATACCTTTCCAATCGATTAACAACAAAAATAAATATTAATAAAATAGTCATAGCGTCTTCTTGAAATCGTTTGTAGTCAACACTTTATTAATATTATATTAATATTATATTATTATTACTATTATTATTATGATATCATTATACTATTATATTATTTATAAAATTGTATTGTAATATCATTACTATCGTTTCATTTCCGACATTATTTAGAGTCAATGTTTCCCAGGGAACACTCTGTGCACGCGAACGAAAAAAAACCGCAACTTAAACACCATTGCGGATAACAATTTTCAGGGCCCATCAAATACGTTTCACTAAAGTAAAAACGCTTGTACCTGCGAGGCGCAGCACTAGTTATATGATACATAGTTTAGTGTGGCGCCTCATGGCCGACATGTTGGTGTGACAGCGACGATAAGATATATAGTTCAAGGACACTTCCCTGGCTGCAAGCCCCTTTTTTTCCCTGAAAATCCTGATTTTCCGACGGCAAACAGGACGGTCGTTTCGTGGGCATACCTGTGTTTTGCGTTGGTATAATTAAAACAACTTTATCAACTGTGCAACCGTGTGCGAAAGCTTCTAGCGTACGTACAAGCGCGTACTAAAAAATTATCTCCAGTCTTTGCCGCGTCGATTTTCATTCTTATATTATACTATGTTTTAAGATGTTAATTAAAAGTTGCTTCCGACGATTATTGTTATCATTTCTTTTCTCTTTGAATATTTTTAAACATCGTCCATAGTTCCATCGTATATTCTAATATTTCTATTTCTATTACGGATGTTTATTGTTAAATAGTTTCTAATTTATTAATTTATCATATACTTATTATTATATAGTTATATATGTAATAATAAATAATATTTATTATAATATATTACAGTATACTAACTATCATAGAAACAATATTATATAATATATAATAATAGTAATAATAATAATATATAAATTAAAGATACATATTAAACATACTATAAAAGTACATATTACCTTAATATCATTAATTTAGAATTTTACAATCAACCGTGCTCGAGGACGATGAATATGTTACAGTTGCAAACGTTGGATTTAACAAGAATCATTGCCGCGATAAAACATTTATTTATCGAAGCAGATCTTTATTCGTTTCGTTATCGGAACAAGTTTCAAGCTTCCGATCGGCGCGAATGTAAAAGGCCTTTGGCGGAGACGCTTCGTACGTGCATGGAAATATTCTAGCGAGCACATGCTCGCTCGCCACCAGAGAATCCGATACAAAAAGGGTTTCGATACGCTCGCGCTGGTTTCATCTCGTGCTTGAGTCGCGGCCAGAATTTGTTCAGATTTCTTCGCGAACTACTGCAAAATCGCCGCGGCTGCGTCGAGTGCCGTTACACTTTGTCTTCTTCTTGAAGCACGCCGTAGCTTCTGCGCGGTCACTTATCGGTCCTCCGCGATTTCTTCCAGCAAATGTTTAGCTTCCTGTTTAGCTGACTCGTGGATGATGGATCGCTTGGTATCCGAGACCTCTGACCGCGACGTTTAACCCCTAGCCGTACTTCAACGAGTCAGACACGTGAGGGAGATTTCTAGTAATATCATTTTCTAATTTTATTTATTTTATTTTATTTTTGTTTCTAATATCAATTGAATCAATTAATGATGTGGATGTACGATTAATCGATAATTCGTGTTGATATTAATGCTGAGATATTATTGTATACATATATATTTTTATTACCGTTGCATTTATATTATATTATTATTTAGATTATTTCAGTTTAGATTGTTCGATAAAAGTACTAAGTAAAATTTAGACTACTAGAGTACTAAATACTCTTTAAAATTTGTTTAAATTTTTAAGAGATCTAATATATATCCACCGAAGCAACTTTTCTATAATAAATACCCTGTGATTCTCTTTAAATTTATTGTTACTGTTTCAATAATCGTAAATGAAAAAATTTGTTGGACACCGCTTTGACCACTTTCGTAAGCCTACGATTAAATTGATTACTGTAGCCTGGAACACTAGAGTCAAATTAACCTTTAACGGAATTACGGTGGTCCCGATGGTCCCACGCAATTTAAACAAGTTATTATTAATACACGTTAATACAGTCATTCAAAAATTCATATAATCCTCTAACAACTCATCAAGTTTGCAATATTTCAACGTGAATTTACTTGAACTTGTTAATTTTGGAATATATGCAATATGGAATATTGAGCATCGAACAGTATTTATTTTGTCTATTTTATTTATTTCATTTGAATCATTTTATCCATTGCGAAAAGTATATGTCATTTAAAAACATATATAATAAGACTTCAATAATAGATTGCAAATACGACTGTCTTTTTTAATATTTCTATATTTTCGTAACATTAACATTAGATAGTATCTATCTTATCTATTTTATATATGTCATTTTATTCATTTTATTTATGGCAAGGGGTATCCAATGTTGCAAAAATTATATAATTCCTCAATCACAGATAGCAAATCCGGTCGTCTTTTTAAATATTTCTATATTTTCATAACACTAGCATTAAACAATATTTACCTTATCTACGTCATTTATATAATATAATTCATTTCATTCGTCGCGATGGTTATTTAATATTTAAAAAATGATATAATAATACCTCAATGATTGACAACAAATTCGACCATCTCTTTCAAGATTTCTATATTTTCATAACATGATCATTAAACAATACTTTACCTTATCTACTTCACTTATATTATTTAATTTATTTCATTCACCGCGAAGGATACCCAATACCTCAAAAATAATATAAAACCTCAACAATATATGACAAACCAGCAGCTGCCATGACAACCGACTCACAGATTCCATAAGTTGTTAAATATCCCACAAAAATAACCATGCTCGACGATACCCGACCCAGCTATCCGATTTGAAAGTAGCGTCTGAATGCACTGTGCCGTGGTCTCGCCACTCGGGATATCGATGCGCCGCAAAGGACATCTTGTATAAACGGTTGAGTAAACGCTCAGCTACGCGCTGTTACATTATGAAACACCGACGTTGTCCCGAGAGGTTTTCGCAAAGCATTGCTCCGTGTACCACCCGGGAAAACTCGGGATTCGCGAACGTTTTATAAGCCGATCAAGCATTTCGAGAACCGATCAAAAGACGTCACGCAAGTATACTTCGCGTTTCGTAAGAATGCTTCGCGTTTCGTAAGAATACTTCGCGTTTCGTAAGTATGCTTCGCGTTTCGTAAGTATGCTTCACGTTTCGTAAGTACGCTTCACGTATCGCAAGAATACTTTGCGTCTCATAAGTATACTATTCGCCTCTTTAAAGTATACACTTCTCGTCTCCCAAGTAGATATACTTTGCGTTTCCCCAGAATACATTGTGTTTCTTAATTATACTCTTCGCGCCTTTAAAGCATACTCTTCGTGTCTTTAAAGTATACTCT
>NC_135776.1:15487582-15507023 GCF_028453695.1 Augochlora pura | reverse complement strand
TATGCTATGCTATGCTATGCTATGTTATGTTATATTATATTTTATGTTATACTATGCTATGCAATACTATAGTATACTATATTATATTACATTACTTACATTATACTATATGATACAAATAATACGATCAATCGAACACCGCAACAGTAATCTCAATTTTCCCCTGATACTCCATCACCATCAAACTCATCTAAAATGCCCAATCATATTCGACACAGAAAATATAACTTTTTCTCTCGGTAAAAGCCCCGAGAAAAGTAATAGGGCGTAGATTTACATACCCTGGCAATATTCGTCGTCATTCGGAATCGCGTCGGCTTCGACGAGAATTTCAGTTTGCGTCCCGGCGAAGGGGGAAATATAACTCAGTTTGCCGTGATGTAATTTAATTCGTCGACGCGGGATCACAATGGAGAAAATTCGCTGTTGGAACACGGGTGACGAGTCGTGCAGTCGCGTGACTAATGCGTCGAATGAATTTCCACTTGGGAACAATGATGCACAACTAGTTAGCGCGGCATGCCACGGGACATTGGGTGTAAACGTTGCCCGATTCGTTTGCGGAATCAGTTATGGCGGACGTGTTTGAACGCGCGATGCTCGTTCTCTGTGTGTTCCAGTGAGGGTGAACGATTCGCAGCTCGTCATGCTGTCGGAGAAGGCGCTACGCAACCCCACCAAGAAGGGAAATCTGCATAAGCGGACCGCGGACTCGGCCAAGTGGCAATTACGGTGGTTCGTTTTATATCAGGTGAGCACACACACCCGGCCACTTCTTTTTCACTCGAATACTATTTCGGCGGCGGCGCGGTTCACGGCTTTTAACCAGATTAGGGCGCTCGAGGCTCGAAACGGTTTTTAATTAGCTGTTATTACAGAGCGTACTCGAACCACGACGCGGAACAAACGTTTGGCACCGTTTCGGGAAACCAGGACGTTGCGAACGTTGTATAAAATCTATTTATAATCGTAGTTAGAAAGCGGAATGATTTAATTATATTTATCCGTTTCGTATTGTTAAAGCGCAATTCGAATTTGTTGTTTGGTCAGAGTAACACGTTGTTTGAAATTAGATGGGAATTCCGCTGTCGTGGAATGATCGAACTGATCGACTATTCTACGAGTTAATATATTAACTTTTTTATTCTTAATTATTCATACGTGTCGGAAATAGTAACTTAGATTTGAAAATGTATTTTTAAGTTAATCGATTACGACTCGGTACTTTTATTAACATTTACGAAACGGGAGGACGTTGAAGTAGTGATTGTACAGTTTTATCTTACGACTTCAATTTAATCGTATATTTTAATAAATAATAATATAATAAATAATAACAGTAATAACAGTAATAACAGTATAAATGACAATAATAACAACGAAATAAGTAGTGCATAGCAGTAACAAAATAAATAATAATAATAACGTATGCTTCAATGAGATAAAACGTCCGACGTTGACAAAGTGTTAAGGATTAAAAATATGACTGATAAACATTGAACACGAATGGTTGACAAATTCCGCAGCGAAATGATTGCAGATCTGAATCTGTAGCGAACGTTTCATCTGTTCGTTCGATCCTATAAGCAGTAGTCGGAAGATCGTGTTTTAAAGCGTAGCAACGCTGAGTCCCATTTAACTCGTTATCGCTGTTCAACAATGTATTACAGCTGTCTGCGATTGTCACGGAATCGTTTTGTTCCACCGAGGAAGCTAGATTGACGAAGATAGTGGTGATTCGAGGCTGTAGCTTCCTCTTTGTTCCATCTGCGACATTTCATCTCAGCGAAGTAGTCCCCCTGTTTTGAACGTACCGAACCGGGGCGACTTGAATGAGAGACCTGCAATAAGTTACTGAACTGCGAAACGCCTTTTACGCTACCGTTTCTGCAAATCACAGGGAAGTTCGATTGTTTTCTGGCTCGACGGGCAGCCGGCAATGTCGTAAAACGTTTCCTTAGCAGCGGCGACTTCATCTTTCGCCGATGTTCCTTTGAATCCAGAAGACGGTTTGTTGAATATATTTGACAAGATGATAGTACAAATATAACAGTATTTAATTAACGCAAAATGACAGAGACGTGTTGCTAAGTGATTTGAGAGAATCGTAATTATTTTAGTTATAAATGTCTTTCTTTCTTTTAGGCTAATACGATATTTTGGATAATTATGTTAATATAAATGTTTAAAATTCAATATAATTGTATTTTGTGATCTTTGTTACTGTATTGTATAGGAATATTTACATCTTCTATATCATAATTGATTCCATCATACTATAGATTATATCAATAATTTATAATAATAATTCGTAGATTATAAAATAAATAAAATTAGTGGATGAAATATTAGATTAATTACCAGTAATCTATATTAATAATTTACATTAATGCTTTATATTAATAATTCAGACTAATATTTAATATTACTATTTATTTAATATTAATATAATATATATATATATATATATATATATATATATATATGTATATATGATTAATAATTCATATTAACAGATTACCTTAATAACTGCGTTAATGGTTTATATTAATAACACTTGTTCCCAAATGAATAATATGAGTTAACAATCGCATTAATAATGCAATTTATAATATTCACAATTTACTCTAAGGAATTCACGTTACGCGAGCTCGGACCAATTGATCACATTAACAAGTAACCGCATTATAACGCGAAAGTCAGCCTCGGCGCTCGGTTGGAAAAGTTACCGCTTGCATCGGCGAAAGTTGACAAGTCTCTGTTTGCTTTAACGCATTGAAAAGTTCCCCGGGAACGTGTTCCAGACGTTAAGATAAAATTGTGGAAGTTCGGTCAAGCTTCAGACAACTTTGAATTATTTCACAAGATGTTTGAGAAAGTTTGCAAACGAAAGTTCCAACCAGAATCGTGTAATCATTTTCGTTCGACGACTACCTTTTTCCGCTTTGCTGCTTATCCGAACTTTGCGAGGACGAATTTCTTTTCTTGCATCGATTTCACGTCGATCGTTCGGCTATTCTCACGTTTATTCTTATCCAGATATCGCCAAATGAATTAATCGTTTAACGCTTTTTATTTATATATATTTTACCATACGACATTATATATTTTATTATTTATTGTTATGTATTTTAGTGTTTAGTATTATACATATACTATAGTAGTTAGTATTATATATTATAGTAGATACTATTATATATTGTACTAGCTACGATTATATATTATACAATTTAGTATTTTCTATTTTACTATCTTTTTATTTTTATCAATTCTCGAAAGTTCGGCAAGTATTTATTATAAATACATTTCGTATTGCGCTGCGGATATTGTGTTCTTAGCCAGTATATAAAATAATAAAAAGTCGCAAAATAAAACCTGGGTTATTGGTGACCCAAGTATATTATTTTAGGATGTTAATTCGATTATTGATATTAATTAAATAAACTTGACATAATCTTAACATCATAAAACCGTGACATAATTTTTATTAAAGTCTTGACATAACCTTGACACAATTTTGAAAAAAACCGTGACATAATTTTGACAAGACCTTGACACAGTTTTGACAAAACCGTGACATAATATTAACAGAACCCTGACAGAACCTTAAAAAAGCCTTAACAAATCCTTGACAAAACCATAACATAATCTTGACCTAATCTTGACCTGATCTTGACACATCAGCCAGCGATTTAGAAAAATGTCGTCGCCGAACGAGTTCGCGAATCGCACGGCCGAAATAATCGAGAAGTTCGTGCGACCCTTCCGCAGTTAACTGATGACGGGTATGATGTTTGTTTCAGAACTTGCTGTTCTATTACGAGAACGAACAGTGTTCCAGGCCCTACGGCGTTGTTTTGTTGGAGGGTTGCTACTGCGAACGGCTCCTCACCGCCAGAGGCAAGGAGTCCGAGAAACAGGTAGGTGTACACAGCTTTTAGTCTTTGTATAATATTGTGTCGGGCTTGCGTGCGCGCGCTCGCGGTGCTCTCTACACAACAACGGTGTTGTAAATATTTCTTTGACGGTATAAACAGACGGACGCTGCATTTGTCCAATGGTAATTATCAGCGTGTTGAGAAATTACGTCAGTCACGAGCAAATAATCAACGGGGTTGTAGCACATAAATTATGTTACGAAATTGGTTACAAATCTGTTGGGTGCTAAAAGCTGTTCTTAACGTTACAACAATGATATTCGTCTTTTTTAAATTGTACTTTAATGACATCCTTTCTATATACCTATTTTTGGCACACGAGTGTCCTGTTTATAATCGTAAAAAATTGAGATGTTAATTAATGGAAGGTGATTTGATTTAAAAAGTAATTCGAAATTAGGATTTTAGACCTTTGAGATATTTGGTTAAAAAATAGCATTAAATTAACCGTTCAGAAGCTGTTAACATTTAACGCCTTGTTAATAAAATACTACTAAATTGGGATTATAAAAGATTGCTTTTTGCTCTGTTTCATCAATATTGTAAAAAGGTGGGTACGGTAAAAGTTGTGTTAATTAAAAAAGATTCATCACTAGGAAATCATTACAAAGGTAAAATACCTTTAGCTAGAATAATGAGAAATATTCAAGTAACAATTTATATAATTTCCTTTCATCGTCGTGGCAATATGCGATTTAATTACTTAATTAACTTGACCATATACACGTGGAACAATAATCCATACACATTGTGTGCTAGTATACAATTCATCTTAACAATATGTAATGCAAGATGCGATGTCAATTATATTAGCCATGGAAGAAAATAAATTGTATGCATTTGGAAACGTATAAACAGTAATTAACACCCGTAGATTACGAAGGATTTATGGGGAGTTTAAATAAAGTGATAGGCCATTCGATGCCCGAAATCAACGTCATTGCCATGTTATCCACAGACAGATATAACAGTTATTGATGCCTCTACCGGTGTAATCGTCATCTGCTTGTTACGTACACAAATGAAATTCGATACCGGAACGTAGTCCAACTGGAATCAAACATTGCTTACGCGAAACTCCACGAGCATTGTCTGATACTGTGCGAGCACGTTTTCGAAATGGAGTTCCGTTTGTCTACGAATTCTGGAATGTGTTTCTCAATTACGACGTACGAGTTAACTCAATCCACTGGTCGAGCGAATATTAGAGAGCCCCACAAGTTGCTTCCCCTTTCTTTTATACGCAATCAAACTATAGCGAGCTTATCCTCTTACACTATGAATCCTTCCACGCTGCATTAATTAGCATTTATTTGTTCTTAATACATATTAGGTTGGGGAAAAAGAAATCTATTATTTTTCATTAGGTAGACGGCTGCAACGATCGATATCTGTTAAAGTATCGATCAAACAATTTCAGATTTGTACTTGTAGGAAAGGTGACATTTCGCACTGCCAAAATTCTTTTTCTGTTTTTTGTTCGGTCCATTCAGTTGCTAGCTACAGGGTGTTAAAAATGGAAGTCAACGTAGAGATAATTCGGTACAGTTTACAATTTTTCTTTGATAAAGGTGAAAGTGCAAGCCAAGCGTCTGAAATTGTGAATTGTGTTTTCCATCTCTATCGAGAGGAAATTGTGAAAATCGATTACAAGAGTTTTTCACTGCTACTTGCAAGGTAACCAGTATTTGCCAACCAAGCTGCTGCTGAAAGTGCTGTCGAAGAATTTATCAATTCCAGAACAACAGAATTTTACGATACTGGAATTAACAAACTGTCAATTTATTGGCAAAAAATGTGTAGTTTGTAATGGATGTTATTTTGATTAAAAAAAACTTATTCCGATTTGCGATATGTCGATTTGAAGATATAGCTTGGTAGCCGACATTATTTTCTTATTTTCCTACCAAACCTAATAGATTACTGATCCACAAGAAATCCAATTCAATCACTCGCAATTGGGAAGTGAGAAGTTCCTTTTGCGACACCTTCTACATAAATCAAGAATCTCGTAATTAAACAGTTTGTAGATGGTCATCGTCAAAGAAGGTGTCGGGAAAGAGGGTGTCGTAAATGGAGTCGAATCGATGCTCGGTGCAATCATCCTAACAGCTCCTTGGAACCATTCGGAGTCTTCGCTCGATTTCAATAATCGATGCCGCTTACTCTAGACTTCGACGTAATCAAGATGCGAATAGCCGAGGGGAGATAACGGCCAACAACTCTCAAAACACCCTATCTACCTCGATAACATTCGCAGCATGGTCTGGAACCTGTGTCTATTAAGCTGCCGCTGTTGGATGCTGTACAAAATCAGTGATAGAATGGCTTATATAGTAGTGTGGGGAAGGTATTGGCTTGGGAGTTGTGTAGTTTATAGCGTATATGTATAGTCTATTAGCAGCCAGCGGAGTTGCTAGCATGATAGAGGACGGAGGTTGTACGGGGTTGATACAAAATATAAAATCAGTGATAGAATGGCTTAGAGTCGCCGTTCGAGTAAAAAGGGTTAACATTATAATATTAGTCGAATAAGACGTATTAACCCTTTGCACTCCCGTGGCGACTCTGAGGCACCACTGAAATTGTTACAGCACGTTTCAAGATAATTTTTATATTATGAAAAATTAGATTTTAAAAATTATTAAAAGTATATCTATTGTTGCACGAGTTAGTAGATTCAATTTCATATGCATAAAATACATTTTGTCATATAAAATGGAAATGCTATATGTCGGAAAAGTTAATTTAGAATTACAGTTAAAATGGCTTCGAGTGCAAAGGGTTAAATATAGACGCACCTTAGACGTTAACATGAAAGGGTTGACTCCTAAATAATTCTCTATAGTATATTAAATAGTATAGTATATTGTATAGCATAGTATAGTATATAGTATAGTATATACATATAATAGTATATAGTATAGTATATGCATATAATAGTATATAGTATAGTATATGCATGTAATAGTATATAGTATAGTATATACATATAATAGTATATATTATAGTATATAGTATAGTATATGCATATAATAGTATATAGTATAGTATATACATATAATAGTATATATTATAGTATATAGTATAGTATATTCTTATAATAGTATATATTATAGTATATAGTATAGTATATTCACTATACATGCAGAAGCCGAAAGAAGCAAATTCTTGATCGCGCTGTTTCCATATCACTGTGCAACGGTCAACGAATTAGTATAGTTGACTGTATCGGTTCGCATGTGTTTGCCCTGTTAGAATACCGGGCGGGCAGCATTCGAGTCATATGTTTCATCAAAGAGCATAAACAGTGCCAGGGATAATTGCGTTTGCCTTTCGAGGATTATCGAGGGTGACTATCGTTATCGTTTCGAGTCGCTCTCGTCTTGCGTGTACACACTGCTGCGATACCCGCGACGGCCGGGTCAAGTGCCACGAGAAACGCTTCACGTGCACAAGTCGAGTGCGTTTCAGCAAAAACACGCCGGCATTAGCCCCGAGCGTGCAATTTGCGTTCCTGTCCCTTTGTTGCCGAGCTAATACAATCGTCCGCATATACACACGCACACGCACGCATACATACAGTTCGGGAAATTGAACGGAGGTGACTTTTTTATTGGCTATTTTTCGTACCACTTATCGATATAATAATATAAAATTAATGATACGCAGAGTTCAGGAAATAAAACAATGGTGACTCAAAGTGAATATTATATAGTCTATTGTAGATATAATAATATAATAATAATACTGGATACACAGAGTTTGGGATAAGGACAGTGGTGACTTCTATATTGTCTATTTTTTACACCATGTGTGAATATAGTATTATGTATCGTATTGTAGATATAACAATATAGTAGTGGTATAGTAATGTAATGATATAATAATATAACAGTAAAACAATAGAGCAATAGAAAAATAGAACAGTAGATAAATAAAGGAATAGAAGAGTAGAACAATATAGCAATGTAACAATAGAACAATAGAACAATGCAACAGTAAAACAATGCAACAATATAACAATAGACCAACAACACTAATGTAATACTAATAATATTAAATTCAATAAACTATCAACCCATTGCGCTCGAACGATGACTCTGACGCGCCATTAAAATTATTCTATTATGTTACAAAATAATTTTGATGACGATAAAGTTTAGATTTAAATAATTGTTGAGTAGCAAAACTGTTGCTACGAGTCGCAAGAACCAATTTGGCACGCATAAAACCTGCACTTTGTTGCATAGAATGAAAATACTGTAAGCCAGAAATCTTATATCAAATTTCCAAATTTAAAATGGATTTGAGAGCAAAGGGTGGAATCCTAAAACAGAGTCATGCTTTCCATAACATCGGTCTCTTTAACAACAAGTCGCACGCGTTATCAATAAAAGCAAGATAATATTCAATAACAACGCTGTGTCATTAGCTGACGGAACGATAGGTGCTTTCAGGAAGATGTTCCCTACTTTTCCGATAGATCCAAGCAAGCTGTCAAAGTCGTAATGATTTTTGTCGCGCGCGTAGAATCGAGCACTGTCGGTTCGCGTCGTGTTCCACTGCACCATTTCGCATCGCGTCGCAGTCAGCCAAGTGCAGATGCTCTGCAAATTTGATAGTCAGGGGGCCATAGAGTCTCCCGACACTCGACACGCGCAAAAACACGTCAAAGGATGTAATAAGATTGCGTTATTGGCTCGCAAATCTCGGTGTATGATGTCTGCGGAATGCAATGCGGACACTTTTCAACAGGGCCAAATGGAATTGCCGGAGGAAAGCTCCCTTAGATTACCATGTGGCACTGGATTACCGTGTACACGGCACTAGGAATTTGGTATACATAGTAGACGGCAGTATTCAGTGAACGCTTTCAACACTTTATCGACCGGTAGTTAGAATCGGATTTTCATAGGATAACCAATAATTTGTTATCTATTATAAAGGTAAAGGTATTGGATTGTACTACAGCGACCTCCCACATTATTATATAATCTATTAAATTTCGCTATGAGTAAAATCAATAAAATAAAAATGAAATAAGTATAATAGATCACATAAATATTATTTATAGGAATGTTATAATGTTTACGGCTTTAAATTTTCTTTACATTGCTCACAGAATTTATTATTTTACCTTGTTACTCTAAGTAATAGCGAAATTGTAGCAAAGTGTTTTAGTCATTGTCTAGTATATCACTCCCTGTCATCTAAAAAAAAAAAAAAAAATAAATCAAACTATTTAGTTTAGTTTTAAGAAAGTTATCGCAACTCAGAAAGTATCCTAATAGTAGTAGGGGTCATTGTATATCGACAGCCTTGTGCAATTTTGTCCAGCACTGTACTCCGTGCGCGAAGTAAACGCGAAATACTGTCGCAATGATTTGTTCACTCTGTGTGCACGGTGTACCTCGTTAAATACTATTATTACTTCGATGTAATCACAGTTGGCGTGACAATGCCGGTATCAGGGTGTATTTGCTGTTGGTTAGAGTATCGATTTTAATCAGTACCGGCGTTAATGGACTAAGTGCGGCACGTGATATACGGTTTGACACGCCAAATCCCGCCGCGGCGCGACTGAAAAAGTTGCGAGCACGGAAATTCCAGGTGCATTTGTTTGATTCTCTCTCTCCCTCTTTCTCTCTCGTTTTCTCTCTTTCTCCGTCTGTGTTCTCTTTGTTCCGATACCAGCTCCACACAAACCCAAATGGATCGGTGCATTCGCGCGAAGAAACGAGAGCTCGCAATATTTGCGTGCGACTGCGAGTCCTTTCCACCGAGTGCTTCCCATCTACGCAATTTGTTATTCGCAAAGTCACGTGTGCGCGTCGCGAGGGCTCGCGTTACGCGAAAAATTCTCTTCCAAATTGATCGATACGATTTTCTTTCGTGTCTTTCTTCCGCAGTTGGTCTTACTTCCGCGCGAATTATTTGCACTGTTATGTGCCCATAATTATAATAGTGGTCTAACGCAAAGTTATTATTCTCATTTTTATTAGACGAAGCAATTTATCTTCGAATCTTTATTTTTAGAAACAATTAACATTTTTTCAGTCGCGTACATAGCTGGTTCTACTTTCTTTTGTTGCGTGTTTTGCAAACTTTGCAATATTTCAAAGGATATTTTGTCTTTACTGCAATCATTATACTAACGCATTTATATTCACGTAAATCTTAATTTAGTCTTTATTGGAATGATCTCTGTTTGGTGAAAATTAGAATTTAATTAATTAAGAATTGAAAGAACAAGGATCAATTATTTTCTGTAATACATAAAGGACGAATTTTCGTCGTAAATATGTATATGTGCCCATAATTATGAAAGTGGTCTAAGTCATATATTTCTTGTTTCGAGATATTTAATGAATTGGATTTGCATAAATGAAAATATATTTTTACATTATGCGATCTTTTTATTTAGAATTTTATTAGTCTTGATTAATGGAAATTTATTATGAATATGAAGTTTTGTGTGAATTTCATTCGGAAATGTTGTTTGAAAGTTTGAATTGACTTAGACCATTTTCAAAATTAACTGAATGTCCTATAAATGATTTAAAGCAATAAAGAACCATGAGTTTTATTTGAAACAATAACTTTAACGAAATAATTCGTGCACAATTATTAATGATTCTAAAAAAGTAATGCATCTTCATCATTTCGAGTTTTGAAGATTTTTAAAATGTTCCTGAAAAACTGGAGGAATGTATGATAGTAAACACAAAATATCTTTATGTTTTTCTTTCGATATTGGTTTAGTGGTGGTGTATAAAGGAAGTAGCTTAATATTTCCGTATATTTTGAGTCTTCCTCTTTTAGGTAAAAGATCCAAAACGTGGAATTCAGTAGCATCTGAAGAAGTTTTATAGAACATTTTATACGATTCATTTTTCACGAATCTCATCCATTGTATTCGCAGCCAAGAGACAGATTCGTCCGCGGTATTTTTTCCTCTTCTTGCTGTTGACTCTTCTAGTGATTTCGTTGAAATAAAATCCGGTTGCGATATTCGTTTCATCGGAAATGTATTTTTTTTTATCGTTAGATAAACAGGAATGAATTGCCGTTTCTGTTGTTATTTTTCATTTTATCTGCTTATTATGTGGTTCAGAAACGCGTCAAAGAAGGCCACGCGCCGTTTTCAAGTGATGTTTATATAATTTCTTTAAATTTTTGACTTAAACCACTTTCATAATTAACACTAAATGAATTCTATATAATGTTGAAATTACAACCACCATATAATGGTTAATTTTTTAACGATATCGTAAAAATTACATTGAATAAATTTAGTTTAAAATAATGTGGCGTAAATTAACTGATAAACTCATTTTTTTTCAATTTTGACTTAGACCACTTTCATAATTATGGGCACATACGTAATACAGCTGTACTCTTTTGACTGTAAGAAAGATAAATTATTTCTTAAGTGATTATTGATGTAATTATTGTAATTTTGTTGTCAGGGTATATTAATAATAATTACAGGGCTGTTGGTGTCAGTGTAATATCGTGATATTAGTTTTCGTTAACACTTTACCGACTAATTTAAATCTAGTAACACTTTTACATTTTCTTAAAATTAGTATTAAGCAGAATTTAGTTTATTCGTTTTGTTCTTACTTGTTTCCTTTTATTTTGATTTTATCTATTTTGTTCGTTTTATTTTTATTTTACCTATTTTGTTAGTTTCATTTTTACTTTATCTGTTTTGTTAGTTTCATTTTTACTTTATTTATTTTCTTCGCTTTATTTTTATTTTATCCATTTTATTAGTTTCATTTTTTCCTTTATCCATTTTGTTCGTCTTATTTTTATTTTATCTATTAGAGCGTCCCATAAGCTCTTTCCGCGCTATGCAAGACTTCAAGAGTATGCTCAATGAAAATCCGCGATAAAGCCTGCGCTATTATATGTGACACTATAAATCATCCTTAAACAACAAATATCGTCTACCGATCTCGCATCAAAAAAGAAGGAGGCAACTGATGGGACCTCGCGAGGAAAAATTCTGAATTCTTCTAACTTAAAATACGCAATCGCTTAGTTGCCAACGAAATAATTACACGCGATGTACGTGTTAACGCACAAGCCATTCCATCGATTTCTCGAAAGGTCGCGCGACGGTTCAAGTCCGTTTTACCTTTTTTCTTTCCCCCCCCCCCATGGATGCGTCGCTCGTGGGTGTTTCTCGCATCCCTGAAACGCGATTACAAGTCGTTTAGACGCGATGAAAATGTGTTGCGCTTCAGGAGTTGCTTCCAGGAGAGGGATGATCCCATCGCGTTTTTCGTCCGCGGTGCGGTGCTTTTATAATTCATGCGGCACTCTTTCAACGTCGCCGGCAATATCCGGGCTTCATTGGACAAGCAAACATTTCGCGAGCAATATATCAACCGTGAACGCGGCGGCCCCCCGGTCCGGCCAGTGCCTCGGAAATTAAAATAAACCGACCGCCCGATGGTTTTTAATCGAACCGAATGATTTCCGCCCGCTGATTATTCATCGGAATGCGTAGCCGACCGGGGGGGCGTCGCGGTATTTCCAGCGACGATAATTAGCTGTGCAGGGATACGTTTTACCTTCGACCAGAAATTCGCGGGTTTCCGGCGGTAATGAAATATCGTGAATAAGTAACCAGCGACGAATGGAGTCTGCTCGTCGAATTTAATAAACGCTCTCTGCCATCTCGAACGCGGTCTTTTCCGCATCTCGGCGTTCGATGGAGTGAAAAATAATGTTGCAACAAACTGGGGATATATGAAAATGGAGGGAACAACGGGGATCGATTATTATGAAAGTATATGCTTGTCTAAAAGTGATCGTTTAATTTCTGATGAATTTAGGGTAAGTTTGTTTAATTTGTTACTGGTTAATATTTAATATTTTCTAAAATATGAATGCCCTGTTTAATTTGAAATTGGGGCTAGTTTATCTAAAATTGAGATATCGTATAATTTGTTATGAATTTAGGGTAAACTTGTTTAATTTGTTATTGGTTAATATTTAATATTTTCTAAAATATCAATGCCCTGTTTAATTTGAAATTGGGGTTAATTTATCTAAAATTGAGATATCGTATAATTTGTTATGAATTTAGGGTAAACTTGTTTTATTTGTTACTGGTTAATATTTAATATTTTCTAAAATGTAAATGCTCTGTTTAATTTGAAGTTAAGACTGTTTTATCTAAAAGTGTGATATCGTATAATTTGTGATGAATTTAGGGTAAATTTACAACATTGCTTTAACCCTTTGCACTCGAAGCAATTTCAACTGGAAATTTAAAATAATTTTGCTGGCTTCTAGTATTTCCATTTTATATAACAAGATTAATCCTATGCATATGAAATTGAATCTCGTGACTCGTATAACGGTTACACTTTCATCAATTTTTTAAATCTAAGCTTCTGCGATATCTATAACAATAATTTTAAAATGTGCTACAACAATTTTAATGGCGCCGCTGAGACGTCACTCGAGTGCAAAGAGTTCAAAGTAAACGATCCATCTAATAACAAATTGAAGATCTATAAAACAGCAGAAATAATTGTTACTCTTTCCAATCTCTTTTTTTAAATTGCTAGAAACATGCCCGTCCTATTCACGCGGCAATAATTGCTGTTTAATCGTGCTTCTTGAAACGTTTACGATAACGATTTATAAAAAAAGTACCGCGAGTAGTATCTTTCTGTCGAAAAGTGATTCGCTGTTCTTTTTGCACGAACACCTTCGAATAGTAAACGTTAAAACGTAGTTCGCACGGTTCTATGGGTAACAGCAATTACATTTTTCCGACGATCGAAAAATGCCGCAGTTTTCATTAAACGTCGGGTTACATTTTTTGCATTGAATCACTTTCGACCGTTGCATCATTCACTTTCATTGTTGCCGGACATACAAAGGAAATTGCTGAAATGGTTTTCATTCGCTTTAAAAAGGGGTTAATGTTTTATTGGTCCGTACAATGGGCGCGTTGCAACGAGAAGTATAAATTATTTGACAAATGTTGTACAGGTGATCCGATGGCTAGGAACATGAGCTTGAAGGACATGTTGAGAAACGGGGTAAAGGGTTCTGACTTTCAACAAATAATTTCAACACAACAATCGTAATAAGAATTATTATTCCTTTATTATTCATTGAAATAGTTATTTTCGTATGTATGGTGAAATATATAAATCGTAGCAATCCTGTGTATAGTAATATAATAGAATAATAAATAATATAATAAAATAATACTTAATACAATAGAATAAAATAATATATAATGTGTAATAAAATTTATAAATCGTATCGATCATATGTACAATAAAGTAATAAATAGTATAGTAAAATGAAACAATATAAAATAACAAAGAAATAATATACTAAAGTAATATATAATATAATAACATACAATAAAATAAAATAATTCTTCAAATCGTTCTATTTCTATTAAAAATGAAATTTTATCGAGACTTGGACATTTCAATGAGACCGCACAATGAAATATAAAATTAATTCGAAAATGATATTACGCGTACCGACCTGTAACAGTTTTATGCGACTTAATTGTTCCGGTTTCCTTCATAAAGGAAAGGTCTAATCTGCGAGCTTTATTTAACTTCGTTTACTACATCGAAAAGAAAATAATTGCATTTCGCAAGACTCTTCAATTAGCTTTAACGAACCTCTGTTAATTCAAAACTTTTGTAAATCCACTGTCGTTGATAATGAAGATTATTTGCGACGTTCAAGCTTCGCTTAGCTTTTTGTCAATTGATTTTTTAACCGTTGTCAGCTAAATGAATATAGTAGATATACTATGTATGTATATACATTCATTATACAGATGTATAGAATTATATTTATTATATTTATAATTATATACATTTATTATCTAAATTTATGTGTGGCTATGTGTATGAATTCTTTTGTAGGAATTTATTTCTATTTTTATTCATTATATAAAATTATATTTATATACATATAAATTATATATATATATATATATATTATTCACCATATAAATAAATGTATATGTCATTTATCATACAAATATATAAATATATATATTAGACAAAACGTGACCGAGCATAGTCCATCGTCGCAACTTTAGCAACAAATTCGTCTCGCCAAAACTTCGACTGTCCGCGAACATGTTAAATTCGACGCGATGCACTCTCTCGCGCGCAGCTCCCGAATATTTTACCTAAATACATAGAACAAGGTGGTCGACTATAGAGCTACTTCGAAAATAGCAGGTTCCTTTTGGTGTCCGCCGACTTACATCATTGTCCGCGAGCTTAATCCCGCTATAGGGGAATCTTCTTCGCGTAATAGCCATTCGAAAGCTCCTTTTCAAAGAAAAGGAATCACATCCTCAGGCAAGAAATCGATTTCACCTGTCAGCCTTGACGGTGGGACGAGTCCGCGAAACAATGGCCACGGCGAACATCGCCGGTTCTTCTTACATCGAAGTAGTCGGCCTGTTTTACCATGCCATTGTCTAACTGCCAGCATTGTCTCTGGTTCGCGTAGACTTGGCGGAAGGGGAACGGGGACGGTCTGCCACATCCTTCTCAATCTCAACTCACCTTGCTCGTCTGAAAATGTTGCAGTTAGTAATGACGTGTTCTCGTTACCTTGACGGACGCAACAAATGTACTGTTTTTTGTTGCTGTAGCGATACGGTGCTGTAGGTCATGGAAATTTATGTTATTTATTTATATTTTATAAACGTGTATTATATATTTTTGGTTGAGAATAAGACGTGACTTAATAGTTAGGAATAACTTTTCTCTGTTAATGATAGTAATTAATGGCAATTTTTGTTTGAGACCAGTAAATGACTTAATATTTATGAATAATATTTCTGTATCAATGATATTAATTAATGGTGATTTTTGTTTAAGAATAACAGACGATTTAATATTTACGAATAATATTTTTTCGTCAGTGACATTAATTATTGGCAATTTTTCTTTGAGAATAATAAATCGACGAATAATATTTCTCTGTCAATGATAATAATTAATGGCAATTTTTGTCTAATAATACCGAATGATTTCATATTTACGAACATCATTCATCTATTAATGACAATAATTAATAACAATGTTTGTCTAAGAATAATATATGACTTAATAGTAGTTACGAATAACATTTCAAAAATAATTATTTATAGTCCTCTGAAGACTAATTCAGTGTCGCTTTATTAATTAAATGTAGCTTCTGTTGCCATCGTTTTTAACATTGCCGCCGATATTTTCTCTTGTAAATCACATTGTCCATATTGGCGACAACTCGATGCGCTGTAACGTTCCCTTAATCATTCGGCCACTGTATCGCTAGTTTGCAATCCGCATATCGTGTTCCGCGCCTGTACACAGATTATCCGGTCATTTGTTTATTCATACTGAGATCCGGCCCTGCATCAGGCTCAATAAACACGTCTCCGCTGCACTTGGTGTACAGAAGGGTAGACCTTTTAAATCAATTCTCGGGGTTGTTATTCCTGGAACAACGAATTTTATTACAGCTACGATATCAAATTTGTTTCAAGTGAAACATCGAATTTTTTAAATAAATCTCATTGATCGATTTTATGAAACCTCTTGGCGTTGATTTTATTTTTCTTTATTTACCTCTTTATTTTATTTTATCTTTATAGAAAATGTAACGAAAGTTACAGGAATATTTAATTAATTGCGAGTGCTTTTTGAGAACGTTTCCTTATAATTCTTGATAATCTGAAGCTGAGTATTTCAAATAAATAATCTAACGATTAAATCAGAGATTAAAATAACTAAATAATAAATAATTGTAACAAAGCTCAAGTTTCCGGTTAACTATAACCATAACTTCTCTTTCCAACGTTTTCACTTGTACATTCTTCGTTCATTATTTTTCTTCGCAGCGTGTGCAAGAAAGCAAAATAAATCCATCGCGTATTAACAAATTTACAATCGCTGCGCGGAAAAAATTTACTCGCGCTTCTAATGCGATTTCATTTTTGTGTGAAACATTTTTCGATGGAAAAAGGTATTTGTCGGCTTTCCCGTAGAGTTTTCCGAACCTTTCTTGCTGGATTACCGAATAAAACTGAAAATTTAAGGTCGAAATGAATTTCTCACGCTAGTCGGATTGCTGACAGCAACAATAGCTCGAAAACAGTATTAATTTTGATCGACGAACGCGCGTTCTCGTATACTTTATGCAATGCGTGAAGCAGACGCGCGGCGATCGGCTGTTTATTTATTTATAACTTCTTCCCAATTCCTTCAACATCGTTGGAACCCGGAAATTCATAAAACTCCGCCAGTTGTTTGCCGCGGGGTTTGCTGGATTAAATCGCCAAAGAAAAGCGCAGCTTGATGCACTTCCGTCTAAATATAAAGCGGCGCGGAATCATGCTGGCGGCGATCAATTATTGATTCTCGAATGGAGTAAAATTACGCCGCCGGCTATCGGTTATAGTTCTTCGAATGACGTAAAATTACATCAGCCGGCATGTTAACACAATATTCGTCCGCAGAACGAAAAATTAGAATTTCATTTGTTTGGAATTGAAAGAACGAGGATCGATTATTTTCTGTCATATAAAAACGACGAATATATATGTGCCCGTAATTACGAAAGTGGTCTAAGTCAAAATTGAAAAAAAATGAGTTTATCAGTTAATTTACGCCCACATTATTTTAAACTAAATTTATTCAATGTAATTTTTACGATATCGTTAAAAATTAACCATTAAAATGATGGTGGTTGTAATTTAATTAATAATTAATTTTTAATTATAATGATTAAATTAGTAAATTTTAATTATTTATGTATATATTTAATTATATATAAATAATATAAAGGAATTTGGCAAAATTTATATTCACCTGTTTATCAAAAACATGTCTTTAAGTTTATAATTTAAAGTCGTCCCTGCTCTATGAAATGTTTAAATGGCTGCAGTATTATAACTGTACTAAGGTAGCATAATCATTTGTCTTTTAATTGAAGGCTTGTATGAAGGGGTTGATGAAATATAAACTGTCTTTATTTTAAGAAAATAATTTAGATTTTAAGTAAAAATGCTTGAATTGAGTTAGGGGACGAGAAGACCCTATAGAGTTTAATAAAATTATTGATATTACATTACAACATTATATGGAATTCATTTAGTGTTAATTATGAAAGTGGTTTAAGTCAAAAACTTGAAAACGGCGCGTGGCCTTCTTTGACGCGTTTCTGAACCACACAATAAGCAGATAAAATGAAAAATCACAATCAAATAATAACAGAAACGGCAATTCGTTCCTGTTTATCTAACGATAAAAAAAATACATTTCCGATGAAACGAATATCGCAGCCGGATTTTATTTCAACGAAATCACTAGAAGAGTCAACAACAAGAAGAGGAAAAAATACCGCGGACGAATCTGTCTCTTGGCTGCGAATACAACGGATGAGATTCGTGAAAAATGAATCGTATAAAATGTTCTATAAAACTTCTTTAGATGCTCCTGAATTCCACGTGTCTAATAAAAATGAGAATAATAACTTTGCGTTTTTATTAACTTGTTTCAATTCCTTCGTGCATCTAATTTCTCTCCAGCTTCGAAAAGCAGGAAGAGAAATTAAAAATTTCTAAATAAAGACAAATTTGTTTTATAATGTTTTCCAAAATTTAACTGAGGGATACGTCATTTTTAATAAGTTGCGTTGTTTTTATGTAAACTGTATGATTTCTACAGATCGTGTTAGGAAATTCCGGCATTTTTTGAATAATGGTAAAACAGAATATCGGACGATTATTTGTTAACAAAGCTGTGTATGTTAATACGTCTCTGTGTTTCGCGAGCATGCTAACAGATATCGGAGGCGGATGTTAAGCGTTATTAAAGACCGTCGTCAGGCTTCCTCTCTTCTTGAATTTTTCAACCTCCTTGGGAGGACATGGTTCATTTAATATGGTCTGCAAGGGTGATTCATTAACATACTGTTTCCTAGCACGCTATGTTACTATATGCATAATGCAGCATGCTCGGGGTTGTGTATTGTAATTAAATGGGTTACGAATTTCATAAATTTGAATTTTTTGAGATAAAATAATAAAGAACGAAAGTGAAAATAATGCGATGTACTTACGTATCTTACTGCGGTTAAATTGTTAAGATTTTTGTAGTAGATTATTGTAAGTAACGCGATAGCATATATGTATACATCTTTTTTAGAACAGTGTTGCAAAGTGATATTTGTACGATTTTAGAAGCATAAAAATAATTGTTCCACAAATTTTATATATTTTATATATTTTCGAGGTATACTTTAAATTAAGAAGAGTAACAATAATAATATTAATAATACATACACTACATGTATATACACTAATACATAATAATAATAAATAATACTGTAACAAAATAATAAGTAATAATATTTATTATTATTCTTCGAATTTTCACAGTGACCAGCTATATACATATGTATATTATTTACTATGCTTCGTTGATAATGCCACA
>NC_135776.1:15460866-15487482 GCF_028453695.1 Augochlora pura | reverse complement strand
GGTTACGAATTTCATAAATTTGAATTTTTTGAGATAAAATAATAAAGAACGAAAGTGAAAATAATGCGATGTACTTACGTATCTTACTGCGGTTAAATTGTTAAGATTTTTGTAGTAGATTATTGTAAATAACGCGATAGCATATATGTATACATCTTTTTTAGAACAGTGTTGCAAAGTGATATTTATACGATTTTAGAAGCATAAAAATAATTGTTCCACAAATTTTATATACTTTATATATTTTCGAGGTATACTTTAAATCATAACAAAGTAAGTGGAAAAATAAGAAGAGTAACAATAATAATATTAATAATACATACACTACATGTATATACACTAATACATAATAATAATAAATAATACTGTAACAAAATAATAAGTAATAATATTTATTATTATTCTTCGAATTTTCACAGTGACCAGCTATATACATATGTATATTATTTACTATGCTTCGTTGATAATGCCACAATAGAAAGGAAATCATTAACAAGAAATGGAATTAGCTGAAATAAAAATGTCTCTCAGTGAATTTAATTTACAACTTTAATTAGATCCCTAGGCGCGCATCGTTCAGAAACAATCAGTCGCCAGGTGACTTCGTAGAGGTGTTTCGTTTAGAATATCACAGCGTTTTCAATTCTTTATGCATCAGCCTTACGTGACACCGCAAACTGTAGTTCTTCTGTCTAGCGGCCGCTATTTGAGCAGAAGTTAATTAAAAAAGCGGTCGAAAGCGCCGCGTACAAGATACGAGGGCCTCGGGGGGAAAATTCCGAGAAAAAATGCAGAAGCAACGGCGTTGAACCACCGACCCATACGGTTCTTCTCTTTTCGCCTACCACGCCGGGCTACCGGCTGCCTTTTTTTCTCTCGTCTCTACACCCAATTTCAACTTGATTAATATCGCCCGATTTTTTTTTATCAGAAACGCTTCATCGCACGGAATTACTCTGGAGCGTCGAGTGAATTCCGACAAACTTTCAGCAAATTTAAACCGACGAAACAATTCGCTCTTTGAATGGTAAATAATATCAGTCCTCCCATCTTCCCGCTTTGAAGTTGTCCTCATTTCTCCGTTGCCAGTGACTTCTGATACACCCGGTATACTATTTAATCAATTTTGAATATGTCTCTAACTTAATTGGCATCTCGAAATTACTTTTCAATCTTTCAGATTCAAAATTATTATCCTTTTAACCCTTTGCACTACAATAGCCAGTTAGACTCGTGATAAAGATTCCACGCAAGATCTACTAAATTAATAAATGATTAATTTCTTATAAATCGAAATCAAATTGAATTTGTCCGTTGTCAAAGTCTAGAAACAGAAGCAAATAAGGACAATAGAAGAAATAAAAATTATCTGGTCCTATTAAGGAACGTATTACGAACAAATAATTGCTAATCGACGCAACGTAAAAGGAGTCGTAGCGCAAAGGGTTAATACCACCTAAAATGTTTGATATAGCCTACGCTAACAATTATTTAAACTTTCTTTTAAAGCTGTTAAAGAAAGAGCTCGATTACAAAACAATATCTCCGACATTTGCTCCGAAATTCGAATTAATACTGGCCATTATTTCAATCGTTTAAGTATCGCGGTTACGTTTCACCGAGGATAATTAGTATTTGTATTGGAATCGTAATAGCTATCGCCACGGTTACAGTTCCAGTAATTGATACTGATTATTACAGAGGGCGAGCTCGGTTTGTTAAGCAGAGTGTGGCTGCTTTATATTACAGATCGATGAGTCGCGGAAGACTCTGGTTTCGCTTTAACGTGATTTATGATGCTTCAAGATGGAGTTCGTTGAACGCCGCGACGACGTACTTACTGATAAAGAATTTGATTAATGGCGTCCTCCGCGGCCCTTAATCTACTCGATATATTAACTCGATCAAACGGTGATGGTATTATAGCAAGCCGTATCTTTCCGGGATCTTGTACTGCAACATTCATTTGATGGAACAGAGATAACATTGTGGTGCAAAGTAGGAAGAGAGTGCAACTTCACTCCTCAGGATTACTATAGTAATAGTCTTTTACTATAGTATATAACTATAGTAATAATACTATATTATAGTATACATATATAGTTATTTATAATTATATAAATAATTAAATGTAAATGTATAAAAATATTCTCAAACCCTTAGAATCGTTTGCGCGTTACTATTGCAAAAGATTGTTACAATAGTAATATTATGATGTTATTGTCCTTTACTATACTATATAACTATAGTAATAGTACTATGTTATAGTAATATATTAAAGTAATAGATATTATAATTACTAGTAATGCTAATAGTACTATGTTATAGTAATATATTACTGTAATAAATATTATACTTGCTACTAATGCTAATAGTACTATGTTATAGTAATATATTACAGTAATATATATTATAATTACTAGTAACAGTAGTATATAATAATATAATGCAGTAATATATGTTATAATTACTAGTAATGCTAATATTACTATGTTGTAGTAATATATTGCAGTAATATTACAACTACTAGTAATAGTAATAGTAGTATATTATAACAATACAATGCAGTAGTATATGTTACTATTACTAGTAATGTTAATAGTACTATGTTATAATAATATAATACAGTAACATATATTATAATTACTAGCAATATTAATAGTACTGTACTATACTAAAATATTATAGTAATATACACTATAATTACTAACAATAGCAAAAGTATTATATTACTATAGCAATAGTCTTTTTATACGTGTTGTCGTGGGCACTTTTTAGGTCACATTTTCGGCGAAAACAGTGTTTTTCCAATCGAACGCTTACGGTTCGTTCGAGATTATAAGATTTATCAAACTGCCCGGGAATTCACGCTAACGAAGCAAACTTCCGTTGAAACTCCACCGTCGTCGTTTAGGAATACTCGAAATGTTATTATAACGCAGGAACGTAATCCGCGAAACTTTCGAACTGTCGGGAAATGGGGGGCTGAAATTGTGTTAATGTTGATAAATGGGTTACCACGGCGGAAAAGAGTTCTCTCGGTATGGTATCATGGTCGTCAACCAAACAGAGTATGTACGATGTTGTTATTTCATTTCCTTGACATCAACGGGAATTGTTAAACAAAACGATCGCGAATTCCACGGGCATTACATTTATTGCAATGAGGATACTTTGTATCAGAAATTAATATAAATTCCTTAATATAAATTCCTTAATATAAATTCGTGTTCTTGTTTCACTTGTATCTTAAATATCACGTGTGTCGATATAAATTAATTATATTTTTACTGTTATACACGTATTGTGTACACGTTTATATATACGTATATATTTATCATATTTATCATTTTTAGTACTTTTAGTATATTTAGTATATTTGCTGTATTTACTATATTTACTATATTTACTATACACCCTATACTTCCTATATTTACTATATTTATTACACTTAGCATATTTAGTATTACATATTTACCACATACATGTATATCAATACAAATTACCTCTTTCATTTTATTACAAATTATTATTTTCAACTGTAAACATTCTCTCAGACCAAAACCACATTTATTATTCCAGCAACTATAAAGCATTTTCGAAAATTGAAATGCAATTTTCATCTATAGTTTCACTGTACCTAAACTCACTATTATAGTGTTTCAGTTCTACAGCGTGAGCGAAATTAGTTGAATGGGACACCCTGTATGTAACCCGAGCCGTGTACATTACACTTGCATAACTGTTCCAGACACCATCACGATAATATCGAGAATTCCGTAATTAAGTTACTTACATTGATTTTTGATTTTCGAGGAAAATTAATTATATCCTTCCGTAACACGCCTAAAAGCATTGTGTTACGTCGCAGCATTCCAAAGATGGGAATGCATTTTATTGGTCGACCACCGTTATTGTAAATACATTCGCAGCCAGTGCATTCATTTAAACAAAATTCTGCACCCGTTTTTAGCACATATTCGATTTATAGAATAATATATTTTAACGCATAACAGGCGTGACGAGAATTCGTCGTTTCGCAAACAATCATATACAACCAAACGACGAAAATTCGTTACAGAAAAATATTGTGATAAACAAATTACATTCTAATTCTTACCAAACAGAGATCATTCCGATAAAGATATTTTAATAATTATGATTTATCTTTTGAGAGACAAAACATCCTTCGAAATATCGCAAAGTTTGCAAAGTCATTAACACAAAAATTAGAACTAAATATTGATTGTTTGTAAAATTAAAGATTCGAAAATAATTTACTTCGTCCAATAAAGAAGAGAATAATAACTTTGTGTGTTTCGGGAATTCGTTTCAACTTTTTCGTGGAATTAATTTCTTCTCGACTTCAGAAAGTAGAAGTAGAAATTAAAAATTTATATATTGCCAAAATTTTTCACTGAGAGATATATGATTTTGAACGAGTTACGTTGTTTTTATTATAGACCGTATCGTTTCTACAGACGGTGTCAGGAAATGCCGGCATTTTGTGAACGGCGGTGCAAAAACTTGCCGTACGGATATTTGTTAAGAGCGTCGCGTTCAATTTTTAAACCTGTACAAAAGGGTTCACGCGTCGCCAGACCGTCGTGCAATGCAGCACACCGTGTGTGGAGAATGCGCCAGGCGCGTTTGCTGTTTTAACAGCGTGCGCCGCGGCTCGATAATCGTGCAGCACCGGAACGAAAGTTACGCTATCGTCACGCGGACATTCTTTATAATTATATTTACAGGAAATATATGGAATATACAATGTAACGATTAACCCTTTGCCCTATGATATCGCGTCGGACTCTCGTTACGAAGATTTGGAACGCGATCTTTCGGATTGGAAATGACGAAAGTAGGTTAAATTAAATCCTACTCACCTGCCATCAATGTTGAAGTAATATTTATTATTTATTTAATAACGGGTCGGTCATTCGGTCGTAAACATTTGGCTCAATGTTAAATTTTCCTTTCTATTTTGATTTTATGTATTTTATTCATTGCGAAAGATATTTAATATCAACAAAATTATATGATAATTTTGAAGCTTATAGTAGTACAATCAACACGTTTGTCACAATAATAAATATTAAATTATTAGTTACCGTGTCAACTGAATCACAGGTCAAGAGCAAAAACTGATTTGTCGGCTATTGGTCGATAAAGTGTTAATATTGCTATTATATACGTATGTAATATAATATATAACAGTAAGCAATAATACACATATAATATGTAATATAAAGCAATATACATATAATAATATAATATATAATATAAAGCAATATATAATAATATATAATACCATAATGTATAATATGAAACAATGTATAATAATATAGTATATAATATTAAGCAATATAATATAATATATGATACTAAATAACTCATAATAACATAATATATAATATTGAATAATACCATAAAATAAATCGCAGTGCAAGGTAAATCCACGGTTAGGTAAATAAGCTTTCAAAGGCGACAAGGTTAGCTAATATTTCATTTCGTGCGAATAAATATTGTCACAAACATGAATTGGTTGTCAGAGTGGCAAAGTATATTAGTTGCAATTAAAGCAGCAGGCAGTCGACGTCTGGCGTAAAGAACGATTTGAGAAATTTGACCGAGGGAACAGCGGCACTTATGAAACCAGACATTAAACCGGATACTGGCAGCTTTGAGGGAAGATTAAACAGGGATAAAGAGCGGTTGACGTGAAAAATATAAGCGGGAAAGATCCGTTGTCCGTGAAATTCTCTCCATACATATATCGTACCGCCTTTTCCCGCGAAATATTGCTTCGAACTGAACGAAACATTGAAAGTTTTATTACAGCAAGCATTATTTTCCTTCGGCTGTCTTAGTTATTTAATTCTTAACAACTAAACATAAGTTTTAGCTCAGCTGTTCTTGTTACTTATTTTTAAGCACTAGTCCCTTCGCTCTATTTTAGTTATTAAATTTTTAATTACAGACTCTGTAATAAGTATAAAAATTGAACAATTATATGTACATACGTAGAAGCAATATAAGCTAGTTAATTCCTGTAAAATTATAATTACGAACAAATGCAAAATATAAAAACTTATATAAATACAAAAAAAAAGAACGTAAAAACTCTTTTCTGAAAATATACGAATTTTTTGGAGATAACAATTTCACGTGTGTGAGAATAATAATGGTGAATGAAGAGCATAGATGAATGATATGGTATAAATGTAAATGAATCGACTTGTGGCGTATGGATTAATTAAGTAGAACAACAATGTACTGAATGGAACAAATGCGTGTATAATTCAGGACATTTGCGCAACAAATGACACGTAATGTCTGGGACAAAAGCAGCGTTATAATTATAGGTCAAGGTGGCCGTAAGGGACCGAAAGAATGTACTCCGCTGTAACGTAGTAACTTCTTTTCAAGCATTTCTAGCATGTAGTACCTATTCCGAACAAAAGCCTGCTGCAACTACAAAATTCATTCTTCTCAGAGGGCATCTCTATAGAAATCTCGTTCATCCCTGTATACAGAATCGATATCATAAAATCGTCCTATATCTCGCGAAATCCCTTTGTGTACATGCACGGTGTGCTCTATTTAACCAGATTCGCCGAAATAAAATTCGCAAATCATTGGAAAACCAAATTGATTGTTTCTAGAATTGTTGCTCGGCATTTTATACATAAAATACGCTTTCGATAACGTTTGCGAAATAAATTATTGTACTTGAATTCACTTTGGTATTTCCGATGTACGTACCAATGCTGATCGATAGCATAGAATTTGTAGTTTAACGCGACCTTCATATTACCACAGAATTTGTAACATATTGTAATGCAATCTTGATATTAACCCTTTGCACTCGAGGCCATTTTAGCTCTAAATCTTTAATAATTTTTCTGTCTCATAGTACTTTCATTTTAAGCGACGAAGTGTATTTTATCTATACCAAATTAATTCTCGTGATTCATAATAACAGTGCCATATTTAACGACTTTTCTAAAATTAAACATCGTTGTTATAAAAATTATTTTAAAGGGTGAAAGAACAATATTAGTGGTGCCTGAGAGTCACCATTCGAGTGCAAAGGGTTAATGTAGAATTTGCAACATAATGGAACATAACTTTTACATTGGCATTAAATATGTAATATGGTGTTATATAATCTTGACATTAACGTAGAATTTGTAATAGAACCTAACAAAATCTCGAGATTTGAAATTGCAACGTAACATAGCATAATCTTGACATTTTGACATTATTCTAGAATTCATAACATAACCTAGAAACTAAGATAGGATTTGGAATATAAGCTTGACATAACTTTGATATAGTTATAAAATTTATAACATAATCTAACATAACCTTGACACCAGCACAGAATTTATAATATTACGTAATCTATAGATGATTGTGGAAGTATTATTTGTAATAATTGCATTATATACAAGGTGTTATGAAATTAATGATACAATCAGATAGGGGATGATTCTACGTGAAAAAATAAGTCGAAAGAAAACAATAACATTTCTTCATCGAATACACCATTTTGAAGAAAAAACTATATTCATAAAGTAATACAACTTATACAATATAAATTATAAAATATTAAATATACCGACAATTAAATAAGTTGTTTCAGAATCAGTAAACAAAATAGGGCAAAAGTTCGATAATTCTTTTTCTGCAATTAACTACACCGCACATAATAGTTAATTATATCATACATAATAGTCGACAGCTTTTACTTTGTCGAGGTTAAAGGCAAATACAAGCTCGATGTATAGTATCGTACAAGTATGGATTTAATTATCTGATAACGAATCGAACGCGCTCCTCCAGGATATGTAATATATAAGCAAGGAAAATATTTGGATGCGCACAACTTCGAACTATTATTATGTTTCGTTTACGGTAAATATGCAAAGCAAATATAAACATGTGCATCCCATGTTTCTCCACATTCGGTAGCCGTATTTTTTATCGTACGTTTTGCATTTTACATTCTCCGCAAACCGTGAAATTAACGCATAAAAGTGTATCCGATATTATTAAAAATTAAATCAGCTTAAGCTGTTGGAATTAATTTTATTTATTGCTATAAAATTCGTGTGTTAAATACGTAGTTATTAATTTTGCCGAGTCAACAGTAGATATACGATTTCAACTGTAGATTATTTATTGGCTTTTATTAAGTAATAAGTAACGTTAATATTTTTATAAATTAGCGTTGATATTTTCAAAAAATCAGCGTTACCATTTCTATAAATTAACATTGGTATTTTTATAAATTACTTCCATTCTCTAATCTTGATATTATTTTTTGCCAGCACGTGCTTCCATCGATCTTCATTTCTTTATTTCTTATTTTATAGCACGTGGACACTGTTACATTCCCTTATTAAATAAAAATCACAGGAAAGACTAGCAGCAAATATCTTAATTACAACGTCAAATGAAGAAAGTATGTAAAAAGTTACGTAGTACATGCTAGCATACCGGGATGTGTGCTTAGGGTATATATATATATATATATATACAAGTAATAACAGTATCGTGTGTACGCGTAATTCCGCGGACGAATCATTTTCTCTCGCTTTAGATGTGCGCCATCGCACAAAGAACGTCTCCCTTCGCGTTCGCCTTTTGCGGATGCAAGAACATCGGATGAAAAGTAGCAGGGCAGAACTTTTTACCGGGTACCATTTTGAAATGTCTTCTGTAGACAAAGGGGACGAACAACTGCCTTTGTTAGCACACGTATGGGAAATATCTCTGTACATGTGTCCCGTGCGTTTCCCTTTATTTTTAATCCAACTTGTACATTCGTTGCAATTTAATCAAATTACGCATCGGGCGATGGATTACTTTTTAAAGGATGCTGCGATTTGTCGTTGATTAATAAATGGGGGATAATGCCCGCCTAGTATTTCTATATTATATTATATTATATTACGCCAATATTATATTTTGATATTTTGATATTTTGATATTTTGATATTTTGATATTTTGATATTTTGATATTTTGATATTTTGATATTTTGATATTTTGATATATTGATATATTGATATATTGATATATTGATATTTTGATATTTCTATATTTCTATATTTCTATATTTCTATATTTCCATATTTCTATATTTCCATATTTCTATATTTCTATATTTTTATATCTCAATATTTCTATAATTCTATATTTTTAAATTTTCATATTTTATATTTTTATACTTCAATATTTCTATACTTTTATATTTATATAATATTATATTTTTAAATTTTCATATTTTTATATTCCTATATTTTTGTATTTTACATTTATTGTTGAATTTCGAAAGACGTCAAGGTGTCAACGCTGCTGCACCATAAATTTCTGAGCCGCGTAAGTATGGTGACACCATATTGGTTTTTCGTGACGTTAATGACGAAAGTCGGTAATATTCAACATCGATCTGCGTTCGCGATACGAGACACCTGTTAGCGGCATTTAAATATTAATCGGGGATCTTCATTTGCGGACTATCTTCGGCAGCATTACCGTCGAACGTTTCGATAGATAATAGATGGTCATAAGTTGCCTATTGTGTTGTGAATCCTGATTTAAGGACTTTTAATCCGATTTGCGTCTGTAATGAGGCCGATATTTCGTGAAATAGGGTCGGCTTTATTTATCAGCCGCCGCGTGGGTTGTACGGGGCAGTTGCATCCCCTTTGTGCATCTGCTATCAGATTTCACTTTGAAATGTTGAGACAAATGCTATTATGGTATATGTCTGAATCGACAGGGGAGTCTTGACGTTTGTATCGATAACATTGCATGATATTTGATCTCCAAAACATAATCCACCGTATGACTGAATGCAATACTGCAAAGCGAAAAATTTGTATATGGAAATAGCTTTATATATTAAGAATCCTTTTTATGCAAAGATTAAATAAAATGCTTTCGGCTCTTATTAGTTTGTTAACTAGGGAATTAATTTTTATTCGATTCGTTTCATAACGGGCTTTTTTTGTTATTGCAGGCTATATATTTGCGCTTTAAATGATTATAAAAATTGATTTTTACTTGGTGGTTATTTATTTTATCGAAATATTTGATAAAGTATTTATGTTAGAGCATGTATGAGATATATTAGAAAATATGTAGACTAAATTTTTATAAATATATGTTTAATATAATTATATTAAATATTATTATTATAATTAATATTGATATTAATCGTTGACTTGAACCACTGTGCATCCTTTGTCGGATGAAGTGAAAGCAAGTATATATAATATAATATATAAATTTAATATAATAATATTGATATTGATATTAATATTAATATTGACATTATTACATCAGACTTAGTTAATATGACAATATTACAGCTTAATAATAATAAATTACTCAAGTTACTAATAATAAAACTTATTCTTCCCTGCATCCTTTGAGTGATGCACAGTAGTTCAAGTCGACGACTGATCCTAAAATATCTGTTGCCTAAAGGCACAGTTTCTGTAGAGATTCTAATGTTTAAAATTTTCTGCACATAATTTTTACATTTATAGGATAGAGTTCTATTTTTATCCGATGCAAAAAAAGAATAGAAAAATTTATTAAAAAAAGAAAAAGTAGAATAATCTGTAACAGAGGCAACGGAATTCATTTATTCCACTTGAAGTAACTTTATGAGAAATTTGTCATTGGAAAATTCAAACATGTACTCTAAATTGAAGTAGAAGGTTTGGAGAATATTTTCGCAAATTTCGAGTGCCAGGGAATCTGGTTCCACGGGACATGTAAAAATATCGAGTTAAAACATTTCCATTCGACCGAGCAAGAATTTTGATATCGCTTTCTGATACTTCTTTTATTTTTTTCTCGTTTTCTCTCTGACCTTCTCTTTTTCTCTCTTCCATTCCCTCTTTTATTCTCGTTTCATTCTCCCTCTTTCTCTCTCTCTCATTCTGCTTCATGTCTCTCTGATCCTCTCTTTTGCTTTCTTTCGTTCTCTTTCTCTCTCTCTCTCTCTTTCATACTTTCTCCTTCTCTTTCTCTCTCTCTCTCTCTCTTTCATACTTTCTACTCTCCCTTTCATACTCTCTCCCTTTCATACTCTCTCCTTCTCTCTCTCTCTCTTTCATAATTTCTCCCTCTCTCTCTCTTTCATAATTTCTCCCTCTCTCTCTCTTTCATAATTTCTCCCTCTCTCTCTCTCTCTCTCTCTCTCTCTTTCATAATTTCTCCCTCTCTCTCTCTCTCTCTCTGACTCTTTCTTTCTCTTTCTCTCTTTCGATTCTCTTTCAATCTCTCTCCGATTCTCTTTCTCTCTTTCGATTCTCTTTCTCTCTTTCGATTCTCTTTCTCTCTTTCGATTCTCTTTCAATCTCTCTCCGATTCTCTTTCTCTCTTTCGATTCTCTTTCAATCTCTCTCCGATTCTCTTTCAATCTCCCTCTGATTCTCATTCAATGTCCCTCCGATTCTCTTTCAATCTTTCCCTGATTCTCTCCCATTTTCTCTCATTCTCTCTCTCTCTCCCTCCCTCGTCGTGTATAGCGATGACTCGAGGGTCCGCAGCGGCACAGCATCAACCAGCATACAAGCAGCAGGGATAAATCGATTCTGTTTCGAGCTAAGAATAAGCTCCTCATGGGAGCCCGTGCCGCAAAAACGACACCGTTTTCCCGTCGTTGCTTATCTCTCTTATCTGCGGAGATACGCGGCGGTGTCAGCAATCGTTAAGGGCGCAGGAGGCGACGAGTAATTCCTTCCTATTTGCGGAGCAAAGTCGGTCGTCCGATCGTAAAAAGTCACGGTACAACGAGCCTCCGATTTCTCCTGGGGGTTTCTAGTTAATAATGATGGATTAGCGGGCAGCCCTGCTTATTGCTTTTAATCAGCCGCTCTATCGACGTCTCCTGATCCTCTGCCGCGAACAGTATCGACTCGCTGCTACCGGCCGCCCAGTCGTCTTTTAACCCTGTTACTGCGGCGCACTCGCGGAATAAATGAACATCGCAACGTCGAACGAATGAAAAATATCGAGTTTTTAATCTGTTCAAACACGTGTTCGTCCGCGTGACGAAAATTCGACGATTATTCTTATGAAAATTAATTCAAATTCTTCTGAAAATTAATTCAAATTCTTATGAAAATTAATTCAAATTCTTATGAAAATTAATTCAAATTCTTATGAAAATTAATTCAAATTCTTCTGAAAATAAATTCAAATTTTTATGAAAATTATTATTGTTTATACTGCCGTAGAACAAGAGTAATTAAAATCATGCCGTGCAGAATGGTGTATTATTGCTCAAATATATTGTTTGTGTAATTAATTACATTTTAAATGAAGCAAATATAAACAATTCGTTGCGCGAACATGAAGAATCGATTCTGCAATTTTAATAAACTGTGGTACCTTTATTTTGTTAATTGCAGTATCGAATATATTGCTTATTAATATAAGTCGTGTTGCTTATGAATGTACGTCATATTACTTATTAATATATATCATATTGCATATTAATATTGCCTTTATACAGGGAAAAATTATAATACCTAAATCGATTTAAAATAACTTTTTTATTTAACAAAATTTTTTGTTACACCTTCCTTAACGAATTATTGACGAAAAACATAGCATTCTTCACGTGGCGAGACGTCGGGCATACTCGTTCTCTGATTGGCGCACCTTTTTTTTGTTAATATCTCGTTAAACGAAGCCACGAAGAACATTTTTGCTTAGAGAAAATTTACTTCGTATCATCTGATTCACCTGCGGAATCACCTTAATTACCTGCGGAATCGCCTGAATCACCCGAGGACAATGCATTAGCTCCAACAAAGCCCTTAGAATTTTTATATTTATATTTTAGCAGTTTCTGTGCCCGGCGAGCGGTGTTTCGTACGACAGACTATAAAGAAGATGGAAAATAATGGTTAAAAATAATGTTTTTGTACCGTAGAAAAACATTGACAAAGACTCGTAACTGGCCGGAAGATATTTTTAGTACTCGTAAAGGCTGTTTTAAAGAAAAAGGTGGCATAACACCGCGGGATATTATTATCGATTTACCTTGATAACCGATACGGTGGTATTCATAGAGAACGTAAAGGGATGGCTCCATTTTCTCCCGAAGGGACATGTGTCACTATCGACGCGACGACAATAGTGATTAAGAATGACACTGGATCACCTAATTTAATTCGCACGCGTTTAAATTAACGTTCTAATGAATTCAACATGGAATTTTAACATTGATCGAATATAATAAAGCATACTATAATTACTTAATTAATATATTCTAGAGAATTAACTAATAAATTATAATTAATATAATAAAGTATAATATATGTCGAATATATATCACGTGCAAAATTTGTTTTAATTGTTACATAACGTAACATCGGTTTAGCATACGATATCGTCAAAATTAAAAGAAAAAATAAATTGAAAAGGTGACGTTAACTTGACGTTAAATTTTCCACAAAATGTGAATGAAAATGCAGCGATCACTGAAATAGCGTGACATTTAAATTGTTTCTCAATTTGTTACAGTATATTCTACATGCAATTGCTTGAAATTGTATATATGTTAAAGGAATATTCATTGCACATTTGTATCTGTAATTTTCTCATTAATATCACATTTTTAAAGCATCAATTGCTTCATTTAAATGCTCCCACCTCACTGTCTTACTCGTATTGTTCTTTATTTACACAAAAGAAATATGTGAAAGTTCATTACGCTATCTAGAAATATAAATATTCAACGATGAGCACATCTTGATTACGATCGAATCGATAAATGTTTAAAAAACCACCCGAATTTCGATCGATTAAATCATCGAGCCACTATTAGCGTGCCGGTTATTTTCGGCACGGTTAACTAACGTATTAGTTATAGACTCGTGGTTTTCATGGCCGCTGATTAAAACACGCGGAAACATGACTGCGAGCGCGATTACAACCACGTCATTACACAGGTGACGTTTCGTGGTCGTCCATGGAATTAAATGGCCGTATCTCGTAAACGGGCATTAGCCGAGCTGCTGTAATAAACGCGGACGGTCGGCTAAAATATATGCGCCGAATTTGCGAAACGTTTAGTCACGTGCCCGGAGATGAATACGATTGGACCGTCGAGATAAAAGTGATTGTTAGACTGTGGTTCTTCGTGCGAAACAAAATAATGATCTATTAAGTGCAAGAGACAGGTGTTAGATAAAAATATATTTATTTGACAACATCGTAATATCAGATAATATATAAATAATTGTTATGTTATTTCAATGTGTTCATATATTTGTATTTTATCCATTTATTTTTGTTATATAAATGCGTAAATATTATATGTGCAATATATGTGTATTAAATGTGCAAATATTATATGTGCAATATATGTGTATTAAATGTGTAAATATTATATGTTTGTATTTTATCCACATATTTTCGTTATATAAATGCATCATATCTGCAGTTTAGTCATTATAATGACTCGCCGTTCTACTTTATTTAGCATTGAAACAATAAATTTCTTAGACATTTCTTTTCTGAAATATGTTTCAACTTTTTAATTAACATTAAAAGTAACATACACGTTGAGATGTTTCTGATCGTTTCTTTTATAATTCCCTATATCGTAAAATAGCTTTTGTGTCAAATTTTTATAGAAACTTGTTATAAATTAGACAGATTCAGTCTTATCATTGTTAAAAAATAAAGTACCATTGTCGCAAATATGGAATTGGTAGCTCTAGCGTATCTAAGATGTTACTAGGATGTTTCTAAGACGTTTCTAAGACATTCCTAGGATTTTTTTAGAATGTTTCTAGAACTATTCTAAGAACATTTCTAAAACATGTATAAGACGTTTCTAGTACATTTCTAAGACATTTCTAAGCCATCTCTAAGACGTTTCTAGGACGTTCATAGAACATTCGAGACGTCTCAAACGCGTTCATTTCAGGCCGCAAGACGTCCAGACCTAAAATGGACATAAAATGAACCTCTCCAAGACGTTCAGTGAACACAAACTTCTCCGAATCTCCTAAGTCAATATCTTGGCGCACTAACCTAGTTTTCATGGTGCTGGTCTCCCGTGAATTTTAAACGAGGTCCTTCGCGGTCAAAAATCCCGGCGCGCATGCATGGATTCGATTGTGGATGCATTGATAATAGATCACGCGCTGCGGTTCTCCAAATTATTCATGTATTCATATTGGACCCTGCATTTCATTTCTGCGCCATGGTAACCGGTGAAAAAAACTGTAAAGCTACAAGCCCTTCCTGAAATATTCTTGAAACGCATTGGCGTATACCACAGAGCTCGTGTTACAAATCATCGAGAGAATTTTTACGTTTCGCATTGCAATCATTGCCGAAGATAATTGAAGATTTTCATCAAACTACATCGAGCTATTTGGATAATCATTTTTGTTGAACAGTTCATTCTGTATTTTTAAATTATGCGTAGTCCAGGGTAGACTTGCTGTCAATACTCTTAAAGTGGAAATATAAATGTTTAATGCAGAAATGGGAGGGGCTAATAGGGAAGGAGGAGGGGTTAATACAAATGGGGAGTGGTTAACACAAGGGGGAGGAGCCACACCAAAAGGTGGAAAGTCCAATGCAACGATGGCGTGGTCAATACAAGAGACAGACGGGGCGATACGTAGGGGTAGGGGTTAATACAATAGGGAAAGGGCCAATACAGAAGAAGGAGTCAAACAAATGGAGGAGGAGTCGATACAAAAATGGGAGGAGCCAACACAAAGAAAGGTGTGGCCAACACAAAAAAAGGTGTGGCTAACACAAAGAAGTGAATGACAAACACAAAGAAGAGAGTGACTGACACAAAGGAAGAAGATCCAAAACAAAAGGGGGAGGGGTTAATACAAAGAAGGAGGTACCAACCCGAATTGGGAACGCCTAACACAAAAAGAGAAACAGCCAAAAATATACAGAGTCCAAATCGAAAAATTATAAGCCACTTTACCAAAAAATCAACTTTCTACGATCTCCATCAATCGCACTCCCAGCACTTTTCACATCTTCTATCAACAAACAACGATAATTAATATTAAATATTAAAAAATAATACCAAACGCGGTAAGAGAAATTGGTTAAATTCATTACAATCAACACAGGATATCTTTCTCATCGAACAGAATTTCCAATTAATTTTCGCGAGAACCGCGTAAAATCTGCAGCGTTTAAATAATTATCTCTGTTAAATGCAAAATGGATATATCTGCCGCATTTATCCAAATAAACGGGGGACGTAACGGCACAGGTATCCCGCAGGAAATCGAGCTTCGGCTCGGAAACTTAAGAGGCATTGAAGAATCGAGAATGGTCGATCCGATGGGATTCAGCGCAATTGTTCTTCGTTACAAAGGAGCGAAGCCTCGTGGGCGATCGTTTTAAACGAGTGTAGAAAGTTCCTCGAATGAATACGTCCAATTTACCAGTTGAACGTTGCCGTTCGAAGGTAAAAGTCCCCTTCAATTGCCACGGCGTGTTCGGCCTCGCGTCCCAGGAATTCTTTCGTTTGAATGACGGAGATCGGGCCGCGCTCGCGTTGTTAATCCACATTGTTCTAATACCCTTTTGCGCATTATGCCGGCTGGATTACAGATACACGTGCCGGTAATCCCCGCGTTCAGATTCAATAACGATGAGTGGCTATGATAAGCCTCCGCTGAACCGGAACGTTGAAGAGTTCATCGTTATTTCACGGCGCCCGTTCATTTCTTCTCGACTGCTATTTTCGGACTTTAATAAATTAATGCACGGGTATTTTGAACACGTGACATTTTAGAAAGGCGAATCGATATTTTAAATTAAACGTCGAAAATTGTTCGTGAAGCCAACAATATTTAGGTTAGATTATATTTTGTTCGCTCGGTATGGACCAGATGTTATGTGTACAGGTGTCTCGATTTTCTGAAAGAATTCTGTTACCTGTCAGCTAAGAATATATCTGTTCCTTAATATATCTGTTATTCTTATGGAGCAGATATTCCAGAATTTATATTATAATAAAAGTTCGAAGGAAAATCATAATCATATACATTAAACAGTTAAACCCCTTGCGGAACCATTTTCTTCAAAATTATTACGATTAGAATATTTTCGACCGCACTAATTTCTTCGAAGAAAAAAGGAATTTTATAATCGTTGCGAACTTCCGTCTAGTCGAATGTTTAAATATTCGTGAAGAAGAGAATAAAAGCTGATTCCTTCTTAAGGAACGGATGAACATAAATACCTAACAGCTTATTGTTATAAATCTCCAGCACGAGTCTGACTCGTTAAAGTACGGCAAGGGGTTAACAACGTCTTAGAAAATATAAATTAAGACGTCTTGAGACATAAATTAAAACGCCTTAAAATCTAAATTATAACATTCTGTATAGCGTTTAATTGTTTCTATCCTTGTCAGTAATTGCCATTTTTGCAGAACTATATTTCCAGCCCTACTTTATAAAATACATGTTGCTTTAGTTTCGAAAATGTGTTCGTCGTTTAATTGAATTAATAAACTCATTTATACTTGAACATTAGAAAGTATTTTTGCAAAGTACAATTTAATAAATTAATTTCTTATCCATTACGTAAAACTAACCTGGAATAACAGCGTCGTCTTTTGCATTTGTTTAATCATCGGGGCAGGGTTTTTATGCTTACCGTTTAACAATTCCATTATCGTGTTCGTTTAAGAATTGCAGAGAGCCTGGGCAACGATTACGGACTAGCCTAGAGGGGTTAACAATAAGAGATGAGATTCCTTGATGCTCTCCGCTGCGATACATAAGAAATGCTTTATCTCGCCCGCGTGCAATATTGTTGGGAGATTGCCTCGAAACACGATCTTTAATTCAACGGAGATTAAAGCAATGATTGAAAATGGATATTCGCGAGTAACGCTGTTTCCAATTAATTTCGAAGCGTAATCGTTGCTGTAGCTAATTTAAGAGAACAATGATTATACTGGTTGATCTAATGTGTCACAGTATTTGTGCAATCGATATAGAATTATTATTATTACTGTAATAATATAATCTATAGTATGGTATCGTAATGTCATAATGATGATATGATAACATAATATAATAATTAATAATACATAGTAACATAATGTAATGATATAATATATAATAATAATATAACATAAGAATATAATCGATGCTTCGGCTGATAATACACTTTGTGTACACTTTTATAAGGTTATGGTATTATAAGCAACAGAGATTATAGAATTGAAGAATTTATATAAATATTAATGAATATTTTGAATTTATATGGATCACATAAATTATTTATATGTAATTATATTATGATTTACAATAAAACTACGAATTTATATAAATTATATAATGATACGATTATAATATAATATAATATAATTATACTATACGCTGCAATAAAATTACAAATTTATATAAACTATATAAATATATGTTTATATGAATTATATTACGATTTGTAATACAATTATGACTTTATATAAATCCTATAAATTATGTACATTAACAATATTATAACTTATGATAAATTTACGAATTTATATAAATATCCATGTGTCTGTGACAGGAAAATTCGTCCAGAATACGTTCTCCCAATAATAATTTAACGCAGAAATCATAATCGGAACGTTAACAGAAAAATCGCAGCATTCCTGGCGGTGAATGAAATAATATTATCAAATTTCACTGTTCGAAGTGAATGATAAAAACTATGTCACGTTTACGCGACTCCGGCACGTTGATGGGGTGAGAGAACGATGGACGTGTGAACGGCTTAACGGGACTTTATTAAAAATTATGCGACATCACGTTCCGCAAAACGGGGGACGCCTCTTAAACACTGTTTGCCATGCCCCCTTCCCGCCGCACCGACACCTGGAAACCGCACATCATCCCTTTTTGTTCGCACATCTATAATATGTTTGTGTTGTAGTACGCGCGCGTCAGCATTGTGGCACTGGCAGGCTTTTGAAAATTACGTATTTAATTTATGCTACGTGGATTTAGTCGCGTTTTTAATATCGTCGAGTAAATATAATTGCTGATTGATAATGTACACGGTTGTATACGTATGTATAGATGTATTTTTCAAGCAGTTAATTACAGTGTATCGTTCGTAATCGTGGTTCAATATTTGGAAGAAAACGAACAATATATTCTGATTGGAATATTCGAATGCATGACCGCAGGGTCAAAGGGTGAGTTGGTGAGAATTCATTTGTTATTTAAAGTGACTTAAACTGATATTTTATATTTAGAATGGTGGCGTTTTATTGAAAATGTTATTTGAATATTTTGTATATTGTTAGCTAGATATTTACTTTATTTCTCGTGTAAATGTATTTTGTATTATACGTATATTATATTTTATGTATAATATTTAACATGTATTGTATTTTATGTATAATATTTGATATATGTTATATTTATATATAATACCATTCGTTACATATATACAGTATTATATTTTATTATATATATGATATACTTATATATTATATAATACACTATACAATTCTTTTTTAATAACAATAATATAGTCTAATAACTATTTCTTTTAATAACCATGATATACTATCTAATAGTTTTTTAATCAATTATCAATTTTCTAGTTGTCTGAATAACTTTTTACATGCATGTTTGCTCATTATTTCGTAATTTATTATTGTTTTCTAAATGTTGTTTTGCGATATTTTGTTCACAAATTCCTTTACTATTATATTCTATTATCCTTGGCATTTTTATCTATCATTGCAAAATTAGAAATTTGTTATCAAGTATTCAATTATTAAATATTCTATTTTATTTTTGTTTTTTTTTTATCAAATAACATAACAATTAATCACTATTCATGCTGAATTATATATATATACACATATACATTTTGCAAAATACTGATCATGAACTCATAGCTGAAAAGCGTACGTATGTGAACAAAATCTGTTGCCAGTAAATAATTTACAGCAATATAAATAATTAATCACGGAATCCAGTAATTCAGTGTTCCAATTATCCTTCATTCAGCAAGTGTTTCGAAATGAAAGTTACTCATCGATAGCAAACTACTTCTGAAAGCGTTTTATTTTTATAGAACACGACTTTGATATATTCGTAGATTTTTCTTAAATTTACGAAGCGTTCTTCGACCTCCTTGATCCATTTCTTCCCGCCGTTAAGTTGGCGTGTACCCAGGCAAATGCAAAAGGGGAGTGGCCACTGTTTGTCCAGGCAGGCCAGAAAATACAGCTAGAAAAATATGTCAAGATAGATGATAAATTTCATTTCTTATTATCGTATGAATGTTACGGCACTTTTAAACAACGCTTCAGAAATTCTGAAACAATTCTGCAATTCATCAGAAGTTCAGAAGTTAATGATAAAGTGCAAAAGTATTGAAGAACAAAGAAACAGAAATCCTGAATAAAGTAACGGAAATTTAATGTAATTTAAGTAATAAAGTGATTTAAAGTAAATTTATTAATCTAATAAATTTAAAGTAATATTTAATGAAGAAAATATACTATACATCATTGTTATCGTCTGCTATAGAAAATAATGATTGTTATAAATACTTCCGATCGTTTCCACGTTGATTTCTGGATACGTGATTAAATTAATTCGTAGTTGTTATATTAATTCAGGCAAAACTGAACAAAATACGCGGAGCGAATCGCGCGGCTTTCGTACAATCGCTGTGAACACGTTAAGGATAGACATCTAATTATGGGATAATCAGTTAATTGAACGTGATAAGTGTGATTCTCATTAACGATACCGAAAATGCGGATTTCGAATATGATTTCTGCGGGCACGCGGTTGCAGTCACTCGTTACCGTTGTTTCTATATTTAAATGAGAAATTATCCCAGCGAAACGATAATTAATGATACGATAAAATCCTGGAACTATAATTTGTGAAACTGTTGATTCCTAAACGATCTGGAATTTAATATGTTTTAAATCATTTTCAACATTTGATGGAATCATGGGTTATCAGGAGATAGATTATATTTCTTGGATTTTCTTTTGTTATATATGTTTGTATTTATTGTGTATATTATATGTAGGATACAGATTAAATTTCCTAGATTTTCTTTTACTATATATATGCATAAATATTTATATTATACATCACATATATATTTATAAATTCCTTTTACTATTACCATTCCTATATTCCCTAAATTTTATTCCCTATATTTTGCTGACAGAAAATTCAAACCTTCTTTCCATATAAAAGAAACGATTGAACCTCATATTTATTCATCATACATTTTCTTTCATATTTATTTATACATCCGTTTCAATTTGTTTTATTATACAGTGCAAGAGGTTAAAAAGTCACAGGTAGTCGATCATTTCTAACACAGAAATTAATATAAAATATCTACTAAAATTAATCACTACTATTATTATGAAACACAAAGCAATACTAATCGACGCAATCCCGAATGAAGTTATACCGCAAAGTGTTTAGTTTAACCACTTCAGCGCCGACAATCGACCACTAAAATCCCCACAAAGTTAAAACAATTGAATTAATTGAAGCGAAACTAGAAAATTAATATTCATCATAGGGGTTGTCGTTAGAATGCTTTCGCATTCAAAATGTTCTACCCAAATCCAGTTTGTTCAAACATATCGCAATAAAAATGAATTTTCAAAGTTGGTCAAAAAATTCTATAAAATTAATTATTAATTTTTAATAATTAGAACAAATTCTATTTTGAAATAATAGTAAATAGATTGTTAAATATTCTATTTAAATGATAAATATTTATTCTACTTTTAAATATTCTATTTAAAAATCTATTTACACTACTCTCTTGAGGCATAAATGATAAGTCTCGTAAATCAGCTCGAGAGCTTTCGAGCGAGGTAGAAGTCTCCATTGATTTCACCGGTACCGCGGTATCATTCGAGGATATAACCCGTTCCCTCGGTCATCCATTCTTCATTCCGTCGACATAAACAATGTCCCTCGGAGACTTTGTTTTCTACCAGCTAGGGAGCAGCTTCCTTCCTGGCTCCCGTTAAATATTTACGCTCGACATCCGTTCCAATTTCTTCCGCTGCCCGGCTTGTTCCGACGGGGTTCTGGGGGGGAGATAGGTGCTCTCTCCACTTTTATTTGTTCAACAGGGATTTGGTAGCTAAAAGTTCCTGATTAGTCTGTCAGCCTTGAAGGATATTACCTCCACACGAAATTCTCCAGTTTAAACGGTTCGCGCGTTCGTTCACTGCTGATATCATTTCTGGCGTCGAATAGTTCCAATAATATTGCTTAATTAATTTTGAGATTATAAATTGTTATATTATTGTATTATTACTGTTTTATCATTATTATATTGCTATTATATTACTCTTATTTAATTACTATCGTATTACTATTTTATATTAGTTTCTCCTTATTATTATATTAGCATTATATTATTACCACTTTACTATTATTATTAATATAAATTATTATAATTCAACTATTACAACTAATCTATAATATAATATAATTACTACGATCATACTTTATTAGTATTATTTACTAACAAGTCACAATAGTTAATCATTCGTCGAATTCCAAATTGATCTACAATGTGAAACGCGTAGAAGTTTCGCTACTCTGATTTCCGCGAGCCACCCTGTATAGCGTAGACGCCAATGCAAAGGAGGATCCTGCAACGTTCCTGCATTGTATATTTGCATGCCCCATAAAGCAACTGGGCGCGCGGGGCGTATGTAAAATTCAGGAAATCACCCAAGGTATCTTCATCTGCAGTCTCTCGCCCTTCCACCTTTGACCGCGACCCTTCATAAATATCTCAGAACCCGGAATTAGAATTGCAATTAAGCTTGCGATCAAGCATTCTTAATCGAATGGACCCGCGTTTCGTGGCACTACTTCAATCTATTTTCGCGTAGCTGAGAGGCAGCGTGAAAGGATTACTTTTCTTTTGAGCTATGTCAATATGTATGTATATATTTAGTTATTTACTCAGTTATCTATTTCTATATTTTTATATTTCTATATTACTATATTTCTATATTTCTATATTTCTATATTTCTATATTTCTATATTTCTATATTTCTATATTTCTATATTTCTATATTTCTATATCTCTATATCTCTATATCTCTATATCTCTATATCTCTATATCTCTATATCTCTATATCGCTATATCTCTATATCGCTATATCGCTATATCTCTATATCTCTATATCTCTATATTTCTATATTTCTATATTTCTATATTTCCAGATTTCCAGATTTCCAGATTTCCACATTTTTATATTTCTATATTGATCTATCTATCTATACATATATTTATATATTTATCTATTTCTCCATTTATTTATTTACATATTCATTCATCTATTCATTATCAAGTTATATATTATTTCTCCTCCTTTTCTTTATTTTTACATAAACTCAAAACACATACATTTGAACTTCAAAAAAGAGTTAATTCTTCCATTAAAAAGAGTTCCTCTTTTAATCTTCCAGTCCATATGCATATATAGCATATATGTATGTATACTACAATATAAATATATACTATTCGTTCAAAAAAAAATGAATTCCAACCAGCATGACGCTCACATATAAAACACAAGCGCAAATGGTTAAACAGAACCTCTCACCTACAAAATTTCACCTACTCTCTCAATACAGCACTCTGGTTACAAATTGAAGTATATTTTTCATTTTTATCTAGTTTTATCGGTATCGATCTTCGGCCACGAAATTGTCGGAATTTAAGCAACTGCGGGGCATTTCGATAGCCCGTATGCGTAACTGCGGCAATAACCGTTCGGCTATCGAGTTGTCGTTCGCTTTGTAATCCGTTCTATGACCGGCAATAGAATGACAATAGACGGGGGTAGATTTTTTCCACGGGTTCGCGACTCTTTCGAATCCTTGCGCAACGATCAGGTTCGCTCGCGAAAAACGTTCCAACGTTCCGTTCGTCCGTCCGCTGGAACGGGCGTAATACCGTTACCAGAGAAACGGATATCGTGCGCGCGTGTTGTCCTTACTTACTCGCGCAACAGTGGCCTGGACGGTGCACGCGGTATGCAAATATTAAGCGAACGCGCGAGCATGCAAATGGAATTGAAACGAACGAGCTTTTTCGGGGAAAAGAAGCAACGCGATCACGGTAATGGTATAGACTCCGCGACGATGCTGCGAGGCTGCGGATAAAATTATTTTGTGTTTTCGATTGGTTTTAACCCTTTCGGTAGTAGATAGCTTGATATTTGGGCGAGATACCTTGATAGTAGTGCGTCGGTGGCGCGGCGCTATGTATGAGCTATGTTGCGGTTAGATGTTTGCCGTATGGTGTTGCTAACGAGATATGTCGCGTTACAGTCTCTATTTTGCGGTGCTGTGAAATTCGGTTATTAAATTTTTGTTGCTGGTTCAGGTGATAAGGAATTTCTTGGTTTCTCAATTTCTTGATTTCTCAATTTCTTGATTTCTTAATTTCTCAATTCCTGAATTTCGCGATTTAGGAATTTTGTAACTTTTGACGTTCTGAGGTTCTTAATTTTTTAATTTTTTAATTTTTTAATTTCGTAATTTTTTAATTTTCTAATTTCATAATTTCTTAATTTTTAGATCCTTGTACTTCTTAATTTTTGAATCTCTTTATTCGTTAATTTCTGAATTTCTGAATTTCCGAATTTCTGAATTTCTGAATCTCTTTATTCGTTAATTTCCGAATTTCTGAATTTCTGAATTTCTGAATTTCTGAATTTCTGAATTTCTGAATTTCTGAATTTCCGAATTTCCGAATTTTCGAATTTCTGAATTTCTGAATTTCCGAATTTATTACCTTCTGAGTTTCTTAGTTCTTAATTTTTAAGTTCCTTAATTTTTTAATTTCTTAATTTTTAAATTCCTTGATTCCTTAATCTCTTAATTTCTGTAATCCTCAATGTCTTAAAAAACAATTCCTTTCGGACACAATTTCCGAAATGGTTTTACGAATTTATTATTCAATCATATTTAATTATATACAATTATTATACTCAAACCTAATGGAGCAATATGTACAAAGTGTATTATAAAAATCTGCCCTAATAGTATTATTTCCAATTAATTTTATATGAAAACAACCTGTTAATTCTGTCGGAACAATTTGTATATACACAAAGATTATAGAGCAGTAGATTAGTAGCAACTAAAGATTAATAATGTTTCTTGCAGCATGAAATGAACGTCACTAACGAAGCCTCGCGTTCTGAAATGTTCCAAACTACAGCACTGAAGGTATGAACGACGATCATGTCAGACGACCTAACTACTATTCTATCTTAACAATTGCATCTAGATATAGCAACACTGTCATTAGCGTTAATTCAATTAAAAAGGATCGGTTTCATTAGTTTATCACAACATAATGGTCCGCTCGCCACGTGATATATAGATCTATTAACATGAAATCCCTTCCATTTGGTAGATGTTGTGACGTAATGGCAATTTGCACAATGCATATCAACTTTCACATCACTATAGTAGTACGACACTGTAGTATAGTTAGAACTGCATCGTGTACATAATTCCCTTGCATTTTCGAACCATAGTGCACTATTCATGTGATCGACACCTTGGTATGTATGTATTTGTATATATATATGACACGCTTGTAATGTTATCACTAACACAAGCGTTAATAGTTTACTAATTTTTATGGTAATTGATATAAAATTTATTAATAATTATGTTATGGTACACTGTACTATGGTATACACTGTGTCGTAGTCACATGTTAATGATAACAAGTATATATACCATACTTGTCATATTAATACTACTAATAATAATTAATAACAATTTCGTTTTTTAATAACTATATTCAGTGCATTATTCGTGTAATTGAAACATTGATATTTATTCGTATATATCACACGTTTCTAATGGTACTACTACCAAAAGTTAATATTTCATTAATTTTGATGAAAAATTTATTTATTAATAACTACCTTATGGTGCACTGTACTATGATATACACTGTGTCATGGTGACAAGTTAATAATATGTATATAACATGTACATATACCACACTTGTAATATTAATAACACCAAAAGTATAGTTAACATTTAATCAACTTCAATAATGATTAACAACAATTTTATTTTCTAATAAGTATATTCAGTGCACTATTCATGTGAAACAACGATTGTGACACGCTCGCAATACTATCACCCCAAGCGTAGTTAATATTTCATTATTCCGATAATAGTTAACAATAATTTCATTTATTAATAACTATATCATAATAGACTACTATTCATATGATTGACGCGTCTATATGTATATCTGAATACACACAAAATACTTGTAATATTACTACTGCAACAGGTGCAGTTCATATTTCATTACTTTCGATAATACTGAGCAAGAATTCGATTTATTAATAACTATATAGTTGAATCTCTCGTCGAATATTGTCTATCATAAACGCTTTGTTCTATTTTGCTCGCGTCTGATAGCATTAACCTATTTCACTTGTTTACAATATAACTGGTCTCTGTCTCTTGCTTGTATCGAATAGCATTGACCTATTTCACTTGTCCATCGAG
>NC_135776.1:15431810-15460766 GCF_028453695.1 Augochlora pura | reverse complement strand
AGAATGAAATATCATACAATATAAAATAGTATAGTATGGTAGAGTGTAATAACATTTAACGTAATATAATATAGTACAGTATAATGTATTATCATGCAATATAACATGATATAATAAAATATAACCTAATTCGCAGGAAAAGGCTGCCTGGATCAGCGATATCACGCAGTGCGTGGACAACGTTCACTTCAGCGACCGCTTGGTTTGCCCGCCGTTAACGGAGAGCGGTTCCGCAACGATGTCGCAAACGATCACAAACGATCCGAACCTGTTCAAGGATGACGTGGACATCAGGTTCAGTAGGAAACTGAACTCCTGTAAAATACCGCATATACGTTCTGCTACACCTGAACGGCTGCTGCAGCAATTGACGGATTTGCGATTCCTCAGCATCGATTTCTTAAATACGTTTCTGTTGACCTATCGAGTATTTACCGATGGCGTAGCGGTATTGGAAGCATTGAAGAAAGTGTTATACGAGTCCGAGCCACCCGGCGCCGATGTACACACAGGCTCCTTTGAGTAAGTGTTATCCTGTCGTTCTAAGTGGACAACGTGGCGAATTGTAATGTCAAGAAAAATTATTTTTATTCTAATAAATTATTATATTTATTTGTTTAGTATGTTATGAGTATATTATAATTATATTAAATATGTGATAAATATATTACAATTTTATTATAGTTATATTAAATATAAACACTGCTGACACGAAGAATTATCTATCAAAGTTTAAATTAACTTACATTTAGTGATACATATATCCACATCTGATATTTTGAACATTGAATTGTTTTCATTCATTTTTATTAAACAATTCAGTCTAGTCTGGCACACTTAGTGCTAAAAACTTTCCATTGAAGTCACAGAAGATTTAAGACAGCTTCTACTGTAAAAAGGAATAGAAATTCCTATAAGCATCCTTAATCTATCAATTATTGAATCATAATTATGCTTTCAGATCCTTGGACGTGTTGGGAACTGTTGCCGACACTCAGTCCCAAATCGATGATAGAAGAAGAAGCATCGTCTCACCTCGTAGGACTAGCGCGACTAGCTCGTTAGGTATAATTTATGATAGCTGCATAAGTATTTATTAAGTATTAATTAATCATTAAAGAAATAGAATCTATCATAAAATGAATTATATCGTTTCACACATTCGTGGACCATTTCGATATAGTATAAAATGATTTCAACTTTCTCATATTTATTATAATATTTGTCTTAACATGTTGCCATCTTAAACAAATATAAATTAGAAAAACTGAAAAGAAATAGTAAATAAGGAAAATAGCCAATATAAAATAGCATGGAAAATGTTTACAACTTGTGTGTTAGATGCTTTATTTTCACGGATTATTGTTTCATTACCGCTACAGTTTGTTATACTTAATTTACGATTTCTTAATATTGTACATCGCATATTTATTCAAAATAATCATTTTCATTCAATGCTTTGCTTGTTTAGGATACGGATCAGAAATAAGCGAAATAAAGAGTCGCAGTTCCTGTGACTTTTCTGCAGGATACACGCTCACCCCGAAAGGCTACTGGAAATCTGGATTTAAAAAGGGTGAGTGAGCCTTTATCGCACCTATCTGTATTATTTGTCATTGTCCATGTACAATTTTATATGTTCACTCGATCATTTTTCACTGAACCTGTTAAAACATTGGCAACAAACGATTTAACAATACGATTAATATAATATATTATTAATATATTTATTATATATTATATATCTTCGTATTGCTTCAAGCATTTTCAATATTATTAACAACTCGACATTTTTGGAGGCACAGAATTAAGGATATTACTATGACTTTTTAATTAGTTTATTGAATTTTAATAAACAGAAAAATACTACTGTTATTATTGCTACCTATTGTTGCTATACATATTATATATTACTATCATAAATATTATTACTGTCAAGCACCAGATTAATATGCTAAGTTATTCTAATTTACTAGGAATGTATGTGATCTTGTTTATGTTTATACTGGAAACTGTATTCGATCAATTCACTTAATGGACTTATTTAATAGACGAGGACAAGCCACGTGTGATCACAGAAGCTCCGTCGATTATAAAACGAAGCCCGACTATACAATCATCCGCTGCGTCTGTTGAGCCGCAATCTCCAGCTACGCCGCGCAAGGTTAGCATTCAAGAAGACCTAGACGAGAATGAGGATAGGAGGGAAGAAAAGATCGAGGAAAAGAAAGAGGAGAAGAAAATGGAGAACGATGGTTGCCATTTAACCATACCCAAAGTTATCAACGTGTCGTCGAGTTCCGAGACACTTACAGGTAACAATGCTTTCGATCAAATTGAATAGTAATTAAATATTTAAATTATTACGTTATTATCCTATTATCATTACTATATTTATTTTGTATTATTACATTATTATTCTACTATTATTATATTTATATTATTTACTACATTATTATCCTATTATTATCTTATTATTATTATATTTACTATGTAATAATAAACGGCGTGTTAGGCGCATCTCACTCTACTCGGACTCTGTCTAAAAGTCTGAACATGTCTACATATTTTTAACTCTCCCTAAATATAACGTATCTTGTTATATTTAGGAGAGTCTACATCATTGTATAGGAATACAAATTTCTGGTGTTAATAAAACTACAAGAATTGCCTTACTTTCAGATAATACTGTAATAAGTGCTCCATCATCGCCGAGCAACTTGAGCTCTGTTACATTGGTCGGCTCAACTGGGTCAGGTTCAGGCTCTGGATCAAGTCCCCAAGATGGAACAACGTATTCTCGCGGTGCTTCCGAAGAAACTGATACACCTGTCGCAACGGAAGTGTTGAAAGACGGTACTATTATTCATCTATTTAACATATTGTTTGATTAGAAATTTTGTCTGACTTTTCTATTATTCAGGACACGTGATTGGCAATTTTTATTGTTAGTGTATTTATTACGGTAATATAATAATTATTACGCAATTACTAGACAATTGTTATTGCAATAGTTATTCTAGTAATATAATAATCATTACGCAATTACTAGACAATTGTTATTACAATAGTTATTCTAGTAATATAATAATCATTACGCAATTACTAGACAATTGTTATTGCAATAGTTATTACAGTATTATAATAATTAGTACACTATTACTATACAATTACTATTGCCATAGCAATTATAGTAATATAATAATTATTACACAATTACTGCACAGTTACTATTGCCATAGTTATTACAGATTTAAATATTACACAATTACAACACAGTTATTACTATTACAATACCATAATAATGATTTCACAATTACTATCGTTATTATTACAATAATATTAGAATTACAATTATTCATCCTTAGTCCAAAATTCCAATTATTTTATCCTTAGTTATTGATAAATAGAGCAATCTTCCATGCAGTGTTATTTCGATCACGCAACAACATTGTATAAATTGAACAACTATAACATTGCTATTGTTAACTACATACTACTAATTCAGTTATATCTTCAATCAATTTAACAATTTAATTGAACGCTATTTCAATGACACAGTAATTTAACTGTGTCGCAATTTAATTAAACTGTATTTCAATTACACAGTAATTGAACCCTTCAGTTAAATCAATCACTAATGATTCTACTTACTTATTAACTACGTAACTAAAGAACAATATAATTGAAATAATAAGCAATTGAGATACTACATAATAGAAACACAATGTCAAATCAGTCGCTGTACTAATCGGTCTCTAACATTCACGCCTAAATAATCACCCTTTCATTTTCAGATGTACAATTCACGTACGAAGAGGGACCGAAGACTCCCAAATCAGTGAAAGAAGGGACCCCCGTGAAGACACCTCCGACACCGCTAGCAAAACGCGCCGAGAAAGAAGCGGACGCGAGCAAAACGGAGAAAGAGAAACCGCAGGCAGCGAAATGCGAGACTAGCATCGGCTCGAGAACACGGCCTCAGTCCCCGGAAAAAGCACCACCGTACAGACCCTCCTACCCTAATCATTATCTACACAGAGCCTCGATTTGGTCCGCTCCAGAGGACACCGCAAGGAGCAGCTCCATTACCACGATCGGCAGCGTATGTAACCTAAAACTGCTTTTTACCAGATCACATACCTATATATAACATTTATATTAACATATTAAGATATCTATATTACATAACAAGCTATTACTTACCGTGTCTATACATTCAGACTTCCAAAAAATTGCAATCAACAAATAAAGATTCCAGAGATCATTTCAAGCAACTTTCTCCTTTACGAAAATTCAATCCGCGGCTTCCTTCACGAGTTATTAAGTAAATCCAGTGACCAATGAGAAGCGAGCTCCGCTGGCGCGCGGCGATCGAGCCAACCAGCGGCGTTAGGCGTGGCTCGTTGGCTCCGCCGCCTAGCAAACGTTTTTCGTCAATAACTCGTTAACGATACCTCGTAGAAAAATTGTGTAAAGGAAAAAGTTGCTTGAAATAATCTCGGGAATCCGCATAACCGACTTGTTCCATTAAAAAATAAAAACGGTGTGTAATATACCGATTTAATCCACGTAATTCCTGTGTCGATAAATTCCTTGCTCTACGCATATTTTAGAAGTGGGGCGAGGTGTCTAAGTTGCTTCGAGCACCCTGTATAAAGAACGATACGTTCCCTTTCTGCTCCAGAACTGCTGGGCAGCCAGACGGTCGATCCAAGAGATGGACATATCGACGCAGTCCGGGTGTTTGCAGAACGAGAAACCGAAGGCCGGGGTGGTGATAACCAGCTCCCGGCAAAGCCAGCGAAGGTTCGTTCGAGCATACCTGACGTGTATCAATGTTCTCACCCGACGGTACTCGTCGCGAGACGCTCGCGTGTCGTTCGATCGCCGGTTTTTCTCGCGGCTTGAACAAACGAATCGGCACGCGTCCACGCAAAATTTCGTCGAGTTAGATTCGCTCGAAGGCGAGGAACAATGGTGACGCGCGATCCCGAGGACGGTAATATGCGGATCACCGTGTTCGTACGGTGCACCGTTTCGTAATTCACCGCGGCGTCGAATTTTGTACAGGCTCTTGTACTTTACGAAAGCGTGGAGAATTATCTCTATTTCGTTCCTCGGTACTGCCATTGAATGTTTATTGCAATAAAGGTATCTTCCACTTTCTTACGCATGAGTGCTTTTGTCTCGATGACTCTCTCTCTCTCTCTCTCTCTCTCTCTTACGTGTTTTTCTTCCGCCTATGATATTCCTTTATTTTTCACTTCTTCTTCTTCTACTTCTTCTTCTTCTTCTTCTTTTAGGTAGAGAAGTTCTAATATTTATGCAACTATATTGTACATAGACTACTTTGACGATTTTTATGTGTATTCAGAGTTTTATTTGTCAACGTGCAGGGTGTAAGAAAATCTCGTGGCTATCATAGACATTTAGATTGATGGGGATCTGTTGATAAAAGTTTATGTAATAGTGGTCTTGACTGTTTTTTTTTTCTAAAGGTCAGATTTTGTTACGATTGCAAGCTAATTTAACCGTCGAGAGAAGCAAAGTTGCAAAAGATACTATGCACTCCTAATTAATTCTTTTCCTAATAGGTAAGAACAATCTTGTTTCTTAAACTATTTATTATTTTACATTGAAGATGTATCCGACAATCAGTAGTGTCAATATAATTATTCTAGTATTTGCCGGTGCATATTATTCAAAATATAATGCAGCAATTAACAAATGAAATGAGATTGTAACACGTAGACTTTCAAAATTATTCTTGCCTTAATATTTCGAATAGTAATTATCGTTCCTTGTTGAAATAATAAAGAACAGATCAATTTTAATTTATATTACAACTACGTCTGTGCTCCAATTTCAATATGGCCACCGTTATTTATTTTTTAAGAAAAACGCACGCGTTCACTTTTGCGAGTTCATTTCTCTCGATCAGCAGAATAATCGTGCAATCGTAAAAGAACTCGATCACGACAAAAATGCTCAAGATTATGTCAAGATTATGTTCCGTTAGTCATCTCGTTAGTCGAAATAATGTTTTGGTTGTTTTTAATGCAACTGTATTTCATATGTCGTTTTGTATCACTCATAGCGTTGGACCTGTATCTATCTGGTAAGTGTCATCCTTTTCAGTTTCTGGAAAGACTATGTCTCCACGTTATGCGTGACGCATGCCGAGCGCTGTGCACCGCGGAATCTCACTCGCGTTAATTGTTAATTGTTTATGCTCACCGAACGTGCACCGTAAGTGTTTTAATTAACGGAACGCTACATTCTATTCGCACCTTCGATATTTATTCCGTTGTTGTTATTAATAGATTGGATGATACGAAGATCGCGCGAACTTCACTCGACAATGATGTTTTATGTTTATTTGTTAAATTATGGATTTTTAACAATTGTAAATTAAAGCAATTAGGATAATTAGGATGACATGTATAGTACCGCTCATAATTATTCGAGGTGCAGAGATTTTACACTTTTCCTCGGCTTGGAACGGTAAGTATAAATATTTGGTATTATTGTTGTTGCAAATGGCTCTTGCTAAGAATAATTAACCTTGTTTATTGTATTATTGTATTAATCATATGTTATGTTAATATTATACAATGTATGTGATGTAATATGATAGTATATAATATTAATTTTATACAATATGTATAATATAATATAATAATATATAATATTAATATTATATAGAATATATAATACAATATAACCATATATAATATTAATATTATACAGTATATACAATATAATATAACAATATATAATATTAATATTATACAGTATATATATATAATACAATATAACAATGTATAATATTAATATCATACAGTATATACAGTATAATATAATAATATATAATATTTATATTATATAACTCGATACAACCAACATATAGTAATAAAATATATATTACCAATTTATATGAATAAAAATATGGACCAATGAGAAGCAAGTTTCCTGGCGCCAGGTGGCTGAGCCAATCGGCAAAACTGGGCGTCAACCACTCGTTGCCTCGGCCTCCTCGCGCTAGTCAAAGTCGGCTCTGATTGGTCAATGTTTTTCGTTAACAAATCGTAAATAATGCTGCGCATTGCACTTTCGCAAAAGAAAAAGTAGCTTCAAATCACCAGAGGAACTCTTGACATTCCAAAAGTACTGCAACTTTGAGTCACCCTAAATAATATTAAATCTATATTAAACGCATAATTTTGAGCCGTACTATACACAGTTCGCTATTAATATCACGATCTATTTTAATATTAAGATCTAAAATCTATATTGAATATGAAGATCTCCCAATTATGTTTTAGTTATTACAATTACTGTTAATAATTATCACATGTATACTATCATTACACATAAACCTAAAGGTTAGTGTATAACAAAGTGACAAATTCCAGAATTTTTTACCTTAAGTGTTTCACGAAGATAATATATCACAGATACTTCTCATTGTTATAACATTTTTCTATCACACCAATAACCTTCAATTTTTGATTTACATAATTATATATATATATAATATACATACGATTGTTAATTACATCTCCATTAATTCTTTCATTTGTACTACTTTTGTTCCGAGAACAGTGCACTTTCTTTCGTTTATTGTTACAGAGTTTTATTATGAAGTATTGTCTATTTTATTGTTTCGTTTTATTAGAATACGCACCGCACTAAATAGTGACAAACAATCTAAACGAAATAGAAATAATAGTTTTCACCTGTTTAGACGCTTTCTGTTACTTGATGTTCGCGATCATATATAAAATGTCACCACCTGAGAACTCGTATGGAACTAACTACGATCGAATGCATAACGTGGATTGTTAATAATACCTTGTTATGTAAAAGCTAATTTGTATCTTAGTGAGCACATTAGAATTCACGTTGGAATTATTCGAAATATGTTGCTTCACATGCTGTAACATCTATGTCACAGTTTCTCCTTCGTTAATATTTGTAATATGGGATTTGAAAATGCAAATTCTTCTTTATTTATGAATCAATAAACAATATCACAAAAATATTTTTAAACTCGTGCGAATAAAGAATTTCGATATAAAATTGGAAAGTAAAGTGCGGTTAACCAAAAAACGATTGTGCCACCAATGGGAGACGATTTTTTGTGTTGGCTCCACCCCTTTTGGAATAGGCCCGCCCCTTTGGGATAGGCTCGTCCTTTTTGGAATTGGCTCTGCCCCTGCAACAATAAATATTGCTACTTTTTTGTATAATTTTAATATTATTCAACTGTCATTTCACATTCGAAATTTGTAATGAAGCGTTTTGAAGCAGGCATTCATATCAGAAGGTTATGTCAATTTTATATACCGTTTATGTTTCCCTGATTTTACTAGTGGAATATAGACAAACGTTTAGCCGGGATAGTTTGGAACACCCTGCATATATAAATTACTATAGTTTTAGAAGATGCTATGGTTTTATAAGCTAAAAGCTATAATAATTTGTACAGTTTATATTAATTTGTATGGTTATATAAGTTACTATAGTTTTATATTTTAGAATCTATAATAACTTAACTCATATAGTTATAATTTTATGAGTTAAAAACTATAATAACTCGTACAATTCATATTAATTTATATAATTATACAACACACTATAATTTCACAAGTTAAAAACTATATTAACTCGTACAGTTCATATTAGCACACATAATTTCCCAAGTTATTATAGTTACCGAGTTCAACGAGAATTGAACGAAACATTAACAGAACCGTTGAACATTCAGGAGCAGTAGTTCGGCAGCTGCTACCGCTTATGCCACCGCAACGTCGGCAGCTGCCAATTCCGTGGACGAAGAAATCAACGGCAACCATAGAAGGGGATCCTACAAGACCAGGCGGAAAGAGTCTTTGTCGTCCACGGCGGCAACGATGGGCGTGCTGCACGTATTGAGACACTGGGTCTCGAAGCACTCCGGTGACTTCGAGTCCGATCCGAAATTAAAAAGTTTGACGGTCAAGTTCCTAGAAGAGATTGTTTATTGCCCGCATCTGCTACCGGCTGAACACAATCTTGCGAACCTGCTGCTGCGATTAATCATCAAAGAGGAACAGGACAGCAGCAAGGTGGACCTCGTGAAGCTTCTCACTCCTCCAACTGTACGTATTTCGGAAAATAAGTTATATTTATTTATTTATTTATTTATTCAGATACACTCCTTGCATTTTAGCTTAAGGATCAATAACAATACTGTACAACTTAAAACTATTGCATCCACTGACTCCTCCATTCTTTCTCAACGTTCTTCTTCCCTTTCTTCCGCCTACAATCGCGCGATTCTTTCAAATTCTTTGGTGCATCATACATTAGGGTGTCCCATAAGTTTCATCCCTTTTTTTGATGCGAAATGAATACACGATATTTGTTGTTTAAGGTGGATTTATTTATATGAACCGGTTAAGGTGGATTTATTTCAAAACCCTTACATTCCCAAATAAGGGAAATGGATTCCTCCACTGTTAATAAGTTATATAAATGATCGGTTTCTTTATTATTTTTATTTATTAGCATATAAGATTCATTTGAGGAGGCGTATCGTATTTTTACAATATATAATACTTTCTTTATTTTATACGTTTTTAAGCCCTTGCTTTTTCGTTTTACAAACGGAAGGGAATCTAACTGAGTAGTATCAACGAAATTGTTACTGTATTATGTTCACTGTAAATTGTAGAAGATTTGTTTGGGTCGTCAAAATTAACATATGATTTCAGACGCAAAGCAAGGAGAACATTGAAACGCTATCTGCGATGGACATTGCTGAACAAATGACATATTTAGACCACAAAATATTCATATCGATATCGAACGAGTAAGTTTTAATATGTTATAACACTTTCATAGTTGGCCATTTGTTCAAAGTATATATTAATAGAATAAATAATGGAATCGGTCCTTATTACGGTATTGGAACAAATAAACCGAATAAACAAATAATAGAATAAATTGTTATTAGAGTAATAGAATTAATAAACCAGATAAATAACAGAATAAGTCCTCAGTAGAACAATAAAATAAATAATATATGTAATATATAATTTATTATATATATAAAATAAATGATAGATTAAATTCTTATTTAGTTAATACAGAAAATTGGTTCCGACGGGATTTATCCTGCGTTATTATTTATAAACTGATTAATTATGCATTCTTCTGCGCAGAGAATTTCTTGGACAGGCGTGGATGAAGGCGGACAAAGCAACACGCGCACCCCACATTCTCCTGATGACGAAAAGATTCAACGAGGTGAACCGATTAGTGGTTTCGGAGATCGTTCGACGCACCAACATGTCGGCCAGGGTGGCCGCGATCGAGAAATGGGCCGCGGTTGCGCATATCAGCAGAGTTCTGAACAATTACAACGGCGTGCTACAAATCTGCGCGGCGTTCACCAATAGCAGCGTTTACAGATTGAAGAAGACTTGGGAGAAGGTTTCGAAAACGGTGAGCTAATTAACTTGTCAAAAGCATACATAATGCAATCGAACATGCTGCCGCGAGTTAACATTAATATCTTTCTAAGTTTAACAATAATAATATCAGTATAACGTGTATATATTATTAATAATGATAATAGTATTTTATTAATATTAACATGTTATATCAATGTTGTATTAACATATTTTATTACATTAACGTACTAATATTAATATTGATACATTATATTTACTAATATTAATATTGATATATTATAGTATAATAATTAATATATTATGCTAATAGTATATTAATATATGTGGATCAATACGTATATGAATATATAATGAAATTAATTCGATTAAGTGAAGGATGCTACGATATATTGATTAACAATGCAATTTTCAGACAAAGCAGAATATCGAGAAACTGCAGAACATCGTCTCTTCGGACGGCCGTTTCAAAAACCTAAGGAGCGCCTTGCACCGATGCGATCCACCCTGCATACCTTACTTAGGGCTGTACTTATCCGACCTCTCTTTCATAGACGAGGGTGCACCAACCATAACCGAGGACGGTCTTCTGAATTTTTCAAAAATGCGAATGGTACGTGATTTATTTGACCAACATCATCGTGACGTGATTATAATTTTCATTTCCATCAAGTCATTTATTCCACATTTTATATCAAGTTAATATATTTTATTTTAGCCTAAATTATATTTTACTTTTGTTCACAGCATATTTTATTTTAGCAATATCCTACAGTATATATATTTCCTAAAGGTATCACAATTTCGGGACACCCTGTACATTGTCTCGATTGCGCAGAATTATTATTTAATTATTTATTATTTAGTTTATTCATTTTTATTTAGATCTTGTCAAATAGAAATTCATGTTACTCAACGAATTGCAACGTGCGTTTCCCAGATCGCGAACGTGATCCGTGAGATACGGAACTTCCAGCAGAAGCCGTACAACATCAAGCTGATCACGAAAGTGACGAACTATCTGCTGGACCCGTCGCTGCTCCTTGAGGACAAGAATCTCTTCGAAATGTCGTTGGAGATCGAGCCGAGATTATCCAAGTTAAGTACTTCCAACTAAATCGATCTGCCACACTCTGTGAGCGACGCGCCCATTAAAAAGTACACTTAAGCGTCAAGTTATCAAGAATTAATAATCAGTAATTATCAGCAATCACTCCTCTTCCTAAAGCTGTTTCTTAGATTTAAGCTGACACAAAGGTGAAAGGTCCGACTGTTCAATCGCGCAATCCGAGCTAACAATGCCGACAATTTATATAAGCTTCTCTTCGTCGACGATAATATTCGATCTTCTCACGATTGTAGCGATAGAAGGCAACGTTGTTATCCTGCTTGAGCGGTTGCCACGAGGAAAGGTTACGCGGATATGGTATTTAGTATCGAGAGAGGAACACCGAATCGGGTATCGTACGAGTTAAGGAGAAAGGGTGGGCCGACTGTCATCTTAAAAGATACGTCTGATAGACAGAGAGGTTCCTGAGACGATTTACAGCAACTTTTTCCTTTGCAGAAATTGTCTACGAGGCGCCGTTCACGAGATATTAAGGAAAGACAGAGACCAATGAGCTGCGAGCTCTGCTGGCGAGAGGCGGTCTAGCGGACGGAGCGCGGTTGCGCTGATTGGCTCGCCGCCTCGCGTCTACCAAGCTCGCAGCTCATTGGTCCCTGTCTCTCCTCGATAACTCGTAAACGACGCATCGTATAAAATTTCTTCAAAGGAATAAAATTCTTAAAATCACCCGAGGAATCATTCTATGCAGGTGTAACGAGAGAAATTCGTAAAGAAAGGCGAGGATGGTCACAATCATTGTTGAAAGCATTGTCGTGCAATACGGCGTGTCGTCCGAGGGTTAATCAAATGGATGATTGTCGTCGGTGCGTGATCTATGATCTATCGGGATCGATAGAAGATTAGATTAGTTCTCGTTGGAACGCGGGATCGTTCTGAAGCACCTGCACGGTCGAATCTGTACAAATGCACGATATAATCTGATTTATTTTCTTATACTACGAGCGGACACTGTTGACGACACTTTTTGATAGTTCACTTTGGCGGGGGACGGACTGGGAGGCTCGAAGCTCAAGGGATTTCGATCACTGACGTTTTCGTTGGCGTTAATCGTTCGATCAATCAGTATTACACTACGAGTGACAGGACCCAAAGGAGAATCGATATTAACAATTTACCGACCGGTCGTTCGGCTGTAGACATTTCTCTTATTATAGGGTGATTGAATTACTAGCAATTTTATATTTTCGTGAGATTAACATTAAAGAATATTTATGTTATCTATTCTATTTATTCTTTCCATCAATCGCGATAGGAATTTGATATTTAAAGAATTGTATAATAATATTGGTGCTTATAGCAGCTCAATGTTAAATTACAGTCTCTATATTTATTTTATTTATTTTATTAATTCCGAGAGACATTTAATAATCAATTGTATAATATTATTGGAGCTCACAGCAACTTAATGTTAAATTATAGTCTCTATATTTATTTTATTTATTCTGTTAATTCCTAAAGACACTTAATATTCAAATAATTATATAACAATATTGAAGCTTACAGCAGTTCAATATTAAATTTTAGTCTCTCTATTCATCTTATTTGTTTTATCAATTGCAGAAGGTGTCTAATATTAGACAATTATATAACGATATCGAAATCGAACACTTTTGTCTCAATAATAATAACAAATTATTAATTACTATGACAACCGATTCACAGGCCATTGACCAAGGGAAAAAAATCGATTAATACCGGTCGGTAAAGTATTAAATGGGGCTGGATTTAACTATTGATAGATTGGAAATTGTGTTTGACAATCAGTAGCGTAATGGGGCGTAGACTTCGTGCATCACGGGTCTGCTGACTTTCCTGCACTTATGGCATTTATTTATTCTGGAAATACAGGGAAATATTCAGATCAATTAAACTCACTTTTCAGTCTATTTCGACTGGAATAAATAGAGTGCGACCTTTATTCCTCGCATTTGTTGCTAACAGTGGTTGTTGCACAGATTCTTTAATCCTTCCATTATTATTTTCACTAAAATAACAAGGCACCGAAAGATGTAACAACATTCTCGTATTCTTTCGAAGTTCTGGTTATTTTATGTTTTATATTAATGGTAGTTATGTATATTATGTTAATTTAGATATTAATATAATATATAATGTATTAATCAATATATTAATGTAATATATTATATACATTATAACATATAAGTTGTCAATATTAATATACATAACTTACTAATATGTTATACTAACAGCTAAGTTAATTCCTCCGAAATTCTAATTTTCACAAAATTATCTAATTTCCATGAGAATTCGCGCTATAATCGCCAACTATACTTACAACAATACTTGCAACTTCTATATTATTTAATTTCTATATGATCTAATTGTTTAAATCGTTCAGACAATTTTCATTAATTAATCATGGCATTTGTTCAAGTAAAGTAACACTTAACAATTCGATATACTTTCCCTGGTAATTAGTACACTCGGACAATTGGATTGCGGAGACAATTGGCCAGCCTGTAGAACGAGTCGAGGTGTATCGAAGCGACGTTATCGCGGGAAACGTAATTAACGCGATTGAATTAGGCGTAAATTTCGCTATGGCGTTCTTCTTTCTGTTTTGGGGAAAAGAAAACTGTCGCGCGGAAAGCGAAGGAAAATGAAACGCTACATTTTAATCCGAATTTCTCTATATGCAATCACGAGTTTAATGATAAACTGAATACTTGCCCGAAAGAGGTATATAATATACATATACCGCATACAGTATTTGGGTAAATAAGGGCAGAGGATAGTTTCTTCTATCGGAGAACCATTTGCCGCAACTATAACGTAATATTTATTACCAAAGTATCCTCCTTTTCTATAACACTGTTTTAAGAAAACCAACAATCACTTAAGGGAATTATAACAATCACTTTCTTCGTGGATTATTCAATCTTTAGCTAGAGACAGTTTTTTCAGCAATGAGAGAACGATATATTAATAAACAATATCGATTCGTCTGTAGGATAAAACACGTTTATCGTTATTATAATTTCACCTTTCCACAGTGCATAATTCGTTGCGTTCGATTTCTTTTAATTTCGATGATTTTTCAAACATGGCGCGCGGACCACGTGACACATATTTTCTCGTATGCTATTTCTCGCGATCACTATACCGGACATTGTTACGCAGAATTAAATTCCCCGCATTGTTCTTCGCCGTTTAATAACTGCAAAACATCCTAAATTATACGTATATATTATTTTAAAATAAATAAATTAATTCTGTCGATTTTTCTGTCGTCTTAACATTAACTTCGATCAGAAATGCACTAGATTCGCGAACTTAATTTATTAGCGGTCGCGTTCTCTTCAGTTATCACCTAACAAAAACCCGGCGATAATTAATGAAAATCATTTTATTACTCTTTTTTTCTTTATCCGGACGAACAAATTACACGTGTAGATAGTTCATTTTAACAAACAGGAAAGATTGTCGCGGCAACAAAAGCATCACATTCTATTCAAGCATCTGTCCACGTTGTTTGAAATTTCTTACAGCTTGTTTAAACAATGGTTTACCTCGAGTCGCTCGAAGCGAAATACTTGCAAGTTTATCGCGCGCGTCGAATGTGCGAACGTTGTTGAGATTTACATAGACTATAATGATTGTGATCCGCAAACCATGTGCGAATTATGGGTATCGCCGACTATGAACTGTTTGTGAAATAAACAAATACATGGTCGTTAGAAGATATCGGTGTAGGAGTACGGGTGGTCTGCGAACAAATGAATCGCGGGTTATGAATCTCCGAGGGGCGTGTCTTCGGTACGATTAATCCATGCGAACGGAGTATTATAATCTTAAAGTGCTAATTAACGATGTTTATAAAAAAAGAAAAAAAAAGAAACACGCACTGCGGACAGTCGTTCGCAGGAAGGTGAATTAACCAGAAATTTATTTCTGCCTTACTAAACGGTTAAGCTTCGAAAAAGGTTGTTGCTTCATTGTGCTGTATGAGAAATACAATGAACTCCGGGGATTGTTGAGGAAACATTAATTAATTAGGTATGGATAAAGTATATAGGATATGTACGCAGAGAAACATGTAATCTGAAGCTGGACTTTGTGATACGGAACACCTCTGTTATAATTTTTTTATCGGTTCGGATAGGACACTAGGCGCGCGATGATGTCTCATTTGTTAAGAATCCTTATAATTTGTTCTTTTTTATTAGATTGCTTATTCAATAAGTGCAATACTGTAGGCATTGATCAAACTGTTATAATTAGACAACCATGCGGTTTATGACGAATTAATTATTTTGAGAATCGTAACGATGTAATGAAATCTGTTTTACACTAATAATTTAGCAAAGTGAGGAGTTATGGTAACGTTGCAATTATTTAAATATTACCACAATTTTGTGACATTAATTTAGTATAATATGTTAAACTGAATTTAGTTATCGAGTGAAATATTTGATTTTAACGTTAAGTGACGTCATGAGACAGTAAACTTGTTAATAAAGTGCAAATCCAACGGAAGGACTTAAAAGTTTAAGTCTTGAAACATTGCGGAAATATTTTATTAGTTAATTACCTGTAGTCAAAGATGGAGTATTTTATTTTACGTTTTAGGTTATTAATATAATTTATTTTACTGTATATTGCAGTATATTTTATTTTAGCAATGTCTTACAGCATATTTTATCTTATATTTCACATGATCGAAATAATATAATTTATAACAATAGCAAATATAATAATATAACATACCTTCTTTCGACTTTTATCTAATTTTCATAGATTTTTCCTATTTTTACGTATAAAACGATACCTAATCAATTACGCGCTCCTGTTATCCTTTAACAAACTAAACGCATACGTTGAAATATCAATAAAAAGCGTAATTTAATATAAAAAAGAGTGCATCACATCGTCACCTTCGATGAGCAAATCTTTTTTATTTTTGAAAAACAATACTATCGGTCGAAATTCAAATCATGGTTCAATGACGACAATCAATAGTAAGTACCTCTGCGACCAGTCGAAATTATTTAAACAACTGAACAATTTCTTTGCAACGCCGGAGACCAAGGAAGATTATACGATTGATACAACTAATAATTATACAAGAACAATTCAGCCAACAAATACATTTCATTTGGGATACCGTAAAACGTGTCAAATTGTCACGTGTCCTCCGACAATTTTCTGTTCACCTGTGTATAATAAAAAATAATACTCCCCGCATGAGTTACGTTTCGAATCGTGTCACGTGCGACCGGTTTTTCCCGTACCACCGTCACAATATTCGTAACATTTAAACAATTAAAATAGAATACTCGTAAAAGTGTCAGGGCGTGACGTACCTGATTGTTGAAGCTCCGACGTTTCTTTTCGCCGATACTTGGAGACTCTATTCGAACGCGTCTTGGTCGTAGCACTGTGTAAAGGGGATGTTAGGTTAAGAATACAAACGATCCTGATCGTTTCAAATCCAGAAATAGTCTAGTCTATCAAATATTTTCAGTCGAATGCAAGTTTCTACGCTGTAGAGAAACGATGGAACGGACGAGGGTTTGGGGGGGGGGGGGGGAGGGGGGAACATGGATATTATAATTTGAGCTAATCGGTAAGGAAACGACAAGCATATCGTTGTCACAGTCAATCGATTCGATAACAATCTTGAGGTGGATGGATTTGTCGGTGTGGCGTCTCTTGTACAGATTCCGTGGGACTTTATTTATTCTGTTATTAATACAGGGTGTTTTAGACCACTTGTCCACGGTATAACGGTGCTTGACATGATATTTATTATATTTATGATATTGTTGTATTTTATATGTTATGTTTATTGTAGTATATTGTTTTACGTGCTGTGTTCATTACATTAGGTTATTTGATGCGTTAGTTGATATGTTATATTTATTATATTCTGTCATTTGATGTTATATTCACTATATTATGTCATTTAATATATTAAATTACTATATTATTTCATTTGATATACTAAATTCACTATATTATATCATTTGATATATTGCAGTCATTATATTATATCATTTGATATATTACAGTCATTACGTTATATCATTTGATATATTATATTCATTATATTGTATCATTTGATATATTGCAGTCATTGTGTTATATCAGTTGATATATCATACAATATATTAATAACATCAATACTTATCATATCCTTTATCACAACCAAACCAAAGTCCAACACAGCACCAAATTCATAATAATATGTTCAATTAGCCTTCCACGTTAATAAATCAAAAAATTGATAGAAGCCCCGTGGAAATCGTAACGGAGCAACCCCATCGACAAAGTCACTCCAAAAAGACTATATTTTCGTCGACCGGGTGTCTAATAGTCCCATCGACCATTCCTCTACTCAAGAATGTTTCTTATCACGATATTGAGAATTCTCTCTATCTATCACACTATATACAATGTCTGCTTACGATCGGCATTATTTTTCTAACTCTACACACATGGTCAGGCAATCACGAAGGTCATCAAACGTTTTTCTATCTCTCCTCAAATTATTCCTGCCATTTATATATCAAGGACAATCTTATTCCCGAAAGATTCTCCTCGTTAACGTCTAAGACGATGTGCCAATCTTTTTTCTTTTTTTCTTTCACCTGGATTCGACGAGAGCGGGGAGGGGAGAGGAACGCATAGGTGACAGTCGACACTAGGATCTCGCATATCTCGAAACGTATCAATTTATGGTAAGACTCGTAATAACGTCATAGAAGAATATTTTCTATTAGAAGGTGTATAGGAACGTAAACGTAAAAAGTAAGACAGTCGTTCGTGTTATAATTTTCTATTAGGATTGCTTTGTCGAAATCTCAGGTTAATCATTGTTTCGTCTTTCGAACGGAGAAAGCAAATAAAATCTCGGATAAAAATCACGAGAGCGAATATAAAATTTGTTTCTCATTTGGAGTGTTGGAGGTTGGCCTTTTTATAATGTCAGCCTCGAGACATTATTGTTCTCGTCAACACGATTTAGTTGTTTCTTTAAACGCAATAATAGTTACACTGTTTTCATTTTTATTCTTCTATTTTTGCGATAACTTAAATTATATCTGTAAATTATACACCGTTACAATATCACCGTCGAAATTGTTAACAATATAGATACAGTTCTGCCGAACTACTATTTCGGAAAATTGTAGAATATTTTTATTTTAACAATCGAAAAGAAACAGAACAAAATTGTGAAAGAAAAAGCAATTTTCCAGAGAAACTATAGATTGCGTTTAAACAACTACGGGAATCGTGTAAGAAAAAATGTTAAAATTGTTAATTTTTGATTAAGAAGTTGTTTATTTATAACATGTTCGCTGTATCTCGAATAATATGAAAAAAAAACGCTCAGTCTTCTCCATATTAAGTGATCGAGTCGATAAATCGAAAATACTCCATCAATGTTTCAAACATTTAAAATTGCATCCGACAGTATGTTTCACTAATCGAATAAATATTGTGCTATTAGTGTGTATAATGCGGGATTAAACAAAGTAGCGTTGAATAGACCTTTCGAATTAAAGATAAAACAATTTTCTCGAATTAATAGAACGTGGAAATTAAGAAAATTATATGGGACTATTTGTGTCTAGAAAATTTGTTTCTATTAGTAGACATTCGTAGTATATGTACTAAACAAAACTTGTTAAACAAAACATTTGAATCGTAGTGAGAACCCTCCTCGATACTGCTATAGTCCTCGCGCGAGAAAGGAGAGAGCTCTGGGTTTACGTTCCCCCTCTTACTGCCTTCCCCCACTACCGCAGCTAGTAAGAGGGGGAATCTAGTGACAGGGGTGGGGCGGTGGGGAGCTCGTAAGAGGGGGAATATGAAGATCAATATATCTCCTTATCTCGCGAGGACTATGCCTGTTACTACATTAACAACGCCATTTCACCTAATTGAAAATTTCAAAGAAATTCTAGACTGTCGAACTTAACGCCCTAATAAACAAACAGCTGTTAAAGTAGAATTCTAAGTTTGATTATTTTTTTTTTTAAACAAAGAGATATATTGCTTGCATGGATCAAAATCACTCGTTGATCTACACGGAAAAAGTTGCTATAATCGAGGGAAAGAATGTGATTATTAGGTGAAATAACTTTATTAACGATGTTATTAAATTGTAAAATATTAATACGATATATTCATTTCTTATGCGTAAAATATATTAACGATCGATGCTTGTTTTTTTTTTTTAATATTTCTTTATGCGAATCAGATATAAATATCAAAATAGTGCACCTGGAATTATTGCTACATGAACAAATTACATCGAAAAGAAAAATAATAAATATTTATGATTTGAATATGTTTTTATATTGATTTGTGAGCTTCTTTCGATTAATTTTTCATGATGAATCTTGATTTAATTTATATAATTATTAACGGGCTTTTGAATATAGTTGTCTATGATATTTAAAACAAGTTTTCACTCTGCAATGAGATTTGAATTAGAAAAAATGAGGGTGGAAGATTAATATGTTAAACAAGACATTACATTTAGAACTGAATAGAACAAATAATACAGTTTACGTACCTGATTGTTTTTAAAATATTTTGGAAAATAGTTGGCACCAAAAATCAATGATTTATCTGTTGATTTAATTATTGATTGGCTTGTTTAAATTTAATTACAATGTCGTACAACCGATTTATTACTTTCTATAATACTTGATACAATTGTCATTAAATACTAAATAACAAAATAATGTTTATCATTTATTTGCGTAGTATTTCTGAATTATTAATTACATTAATATATAATTACAATACGGTATCCTCACGGAGAAGTTTTCTATTTTATAATATATCAAGTTATGATATTAATAATGCAAAACAGTATTATTACATATAAATACATATACGTACATATTTTATATGTAAATTGTTATCTTCTTACATCGTACAAAATGTTAAAAACCGGTAAAGAAATAGCAAGTTGTTCCAAAAGCAATATTTTTTATAATAATTTCAAAAAATGGTCTCAATTTTCAAGAGATCATAGAAATTACAATCGTTTATCAAATTTGTTATAATTTCAAGTATTTGTTAGATATTTCTTCAAATTCTAGATTATACAATACTATTTTACACGTACATTTAATTTGCACAATTCAGCTCGCAAGTAAATTGCAATATATACTTTTCTCTCATTTGACATAAACAAATTGCATATTTTGCTCCGTCGTGTGAAAATATGTTAAAAAACATATTGCAGCTGAATAAAGAATGCATGCTCTAAAAAACATAATAATAACCATGAAATCTGCGCAAAATGCAATTCACGTTTAATCTTCTTAATTATTATGCTTCTCGCACATTTAACGATGGTGATGATTAAATTAGATCGCAGAACATTCAATGCTTTTTTATTTATATTTATTATAAATTATATTCACTATAAATTATATTCACTATAAATTATATTCATTATAAATTATATTCACTATAAATTATATTCACTATAAATACTTTATTTAACGTTACACAGCTTCGACGTCCCGCGACAAACATAAACGATAAAATACAACTTGCAACTTATACAATCCGCATATAAATAATTTCACTCCGCCGTCATCTTGGCGCTGCTCAATGGAACCATATCCCGAGTTAAATCTCTGAGTCCAGAGTAATTAAATAACAAGTCTAAGATATATATATATCAATGAGCATCTCTAATATAAGTCGTTGAGTACTATCTAAGAAAGTTCAGTATTAACATTGCATTCCCGTGAATTATACAATAACAATTCACTTCTCCATCGAATTTCCTTTACATTCTATCTCGATTATTTTCGAATCGCGTAGACATAGACCGTTCTTTCGAAAAAAAAGAAAACAAAATTAAGGGAACGTTATGTTTTCGATGTAAATTATTTCACTGTGATATCACGCAAAAAAAAAAAATCAGTGAGTTAACAAAACTATTTTTATATAAACTAGTATTTTTCTGTATAATGGAGAGCTTCATTTCCGGGATAGAGAGCGCGCGCTGCAAATTCTTCGCTATATACGATCTATGAATCGGGTTACGCTGTTAAGAGAACGTATAACAATAATAATCACGTTTTGCAGTAATATAGAACCACGTCTCTCGCGGTAATAATTCACGTGTTACAATAATAATCATTTCAACCGAGTGGAAACTCGGTATATCCACGGATTAATATCCAAATGTGTCGTTGGAGCATTTATTTTCTACGTATTAACGATAGATTTCAGGCTAATCAACAATCGTGTAAATCGTAGCTATCATCTGTGTCGGATCTACGATCTCAGTGTGCACGTGTGCGTGTATGCGTGTATGAGTGAGAGTCCGCGCGTGCGCATTATGCACGAGAGACAAGCGAGCTGGCGCGCGATTCTACGTTCGTGGCGCGCGACGACGTTCCTTTTAACATAAATTATCTTTAAGCAGAGTATTACCAATCACAGATCATCAGCTGGTTGTGACTAAATGTTAATTGAAATATCTACCATAAATATGGACAATTAGATGTACGATAACGGGATACGAATTAACTGATTTTGCTAATGAAACAGTTAACGGACTTCCCCCCCCCCCCCTCCCCATGGGGTTCCGCGAACGATAGAGGAAACGGTTGAATAACAATTAAAAGACAGTGATTGCGATCATAATCTGCGATGGATAATTATTAGTTAATAATCCGTTCAGCGTTTACCGTATCGAGAATTTTTTATCAGCTTACGATGCTCACTGTAAAGAACGAAATTAGCAATATTTATTTCTGACGTAGAGAACGTATTAAGGAGCGACGGTAATGACATACGTTTAAATATTTGTGAAATATTGTATGAACAATTTTAGTTTGCGCGAAGAATGCATCGTTGATTCGTATCATTGATTACAAAATAACAAGAGCGTGATAATGAATTAAAAGTATAACGGTATTGTAAAAATAAAACGTGATCGTTTGCGTTCTTTTGCGTTCCGATTGTTGCTAAATGTACACGAATGAGAACGATGGTAAACAATTTTTAGTTGTAGTACACTGTACTGATATGTCACGAGAAGAGAGATGCAACAATAGTGTTAGTTTTATTTGTTGTGCAACAATTTTTAATTTGATTAAAAAGCAGTGGAATTTATGTAATTAATCATTTTGTTTAATTAGAACGACTTGTTGCACAGGAAATTAAACTAAAACATGTTGCGATGTTAATTTAACCGAGATCGGTAGAACGATTAGGTCGATTAAAACATTCCTTTAAATAATAAACAAATCCTTTAAATGATAAACCAATCCTCTGAATAATAAAGAGATCCTTTAAATAATAAACCAATCCTCTGAATAATAAAGAGATCCTTTAAATAATAAAGAAATCCTTTAAATACTAAACCAATCCTCTGGATAATAAAGAAATTCTTTAAATAATGAACAAATCCTTTAAATGATATGTATATGATCGTAGACGATAAGCTGTGACATAGTTGAACAAAATCTATGTGAAACTGTCCCATAATGTTATGGTATAATTCCGTGCGTCAGAAAAAAGAAAACTCTCCCCGAAACCTGCGTATACTCCAAGTGTAGAAAGCTCTGTATGTAAAACCACGTGAAAATGAAATCTGTGTACGCGACTGTACCTACTTCGGCGTATATTATAATCCGTAAGCCCTTGTTACGATGTATGTTATTTTTTCATTTAATCAAGAGTTTTAATGTTGCATACGTTTACTAGCTAGTAAGGAGCGAACAAAGCAAACGGCAGGATCTATTTCCCCGCAAATAACCGTGTGCGGTGGAACGTCAGTTGACATTGAGAATTGAAATACTATACTTAAACGTTAATGCTGTCTATTGTCTATCAAACATTTTATATCTTCGATCTGTATACATTAAATAGAAAATATTCTTCTGTAAACCGCGCGTGAGTTTTTATTGCGATCACCTGATTTACCTTCTCCGTATCATCCCTTGTATTATAATAATATTATAATATAATATAAGATAATTATAATATAATTATTTTAAATTTAATAATACAATTGCGTATTATGCTTCTGGTCACTTTTATTGTCAGGCCACTTCCTCTTTTGTGTTGGCCACAAAGATGACCCCCAGGATGAGATGGCGCCACTCGTAAGTTAGATTCCGACATAGTGAAAAATTATGTTCCCGTGAATCTTTTTCAATGCAACATAAGTTAAATTAAAGCTGAAAGCATCTACTTTACAACGGCATATATTAGATACATCAAGCTTCGTAAGGAGGAATTTGTCAATACGAAGAACACTAATATTAGCCATGCCTCTTGTGATTTGACTTATTGGTTGATTACAGTTTAAGCTATAGTGTGGTCCGGCATTTTTTGGTTTGATAACTCTATCTTTTGTGTTGGCACCACTTTTCTCTGATGTGCTTCTAAATTTTCTGGGTTGACCACGCCTCCTTACGATTTGCTCCGCCCTCTTCTTGCTCGACCACGCCTCTTTATTATTTGGCCCTACCCTCTTCTAGTTTAACTACGCCTCCTTCTGTTTTGTTTCTGCATTCTTCTGGGTTGACCACGCTCCTTTATGATTCGCCTTTTAGAGTTGCTAGGCCTCTTCATGATTCGGTCCTGCTCTCTTCTAGACTCACCACGCCTCTTTCTGTTCTCGTCACGCCCCTTTCTACTTTGGTTCTGACCTTTTCTCGGTTAGTCACGCCTCTAAATGATTCCCACCTTATTCTGACTTCACCACGCTTGTTTCTGACTTGGCCACGCCTCTTTCTGTACAGGTAACGCCTCTTTCTAAGTACACCCCTTCGCCTTTTGTGTTTGCTCTGCCTCTTTCTAGTTTGACCTCTCCAAGAGATTCAGATGTAAAAATACTATACCAAATTTGTTTAATTTGTTTTTTATTTATTCACATAGAGATACTCCTGCTGGCTTGCACTACAAATTCTGGCCCACTCTGAATATTTATTTGACTGCAATATATTGCGCAGGTTTTCATACATTATGTCAGCAATGCAAAGATTGTAATTATAGAAATGTTTCGGAAACGTTGCGAAATTGAGGAATTTCGATAGTGAATTTTCCCAACGGAATTTTCTAACATTTTTCACTTCCCCATTCCAGAGGAATGACGTTTAAAACTTTCTAGAGTTTATAATTTCAATTTTAAATTTAATTGCAATTTAATTATTACCAATTTGTAGTGTATAATTTATTATTCTGTAGAAATTAAATTATAATGTACATATTACTGTATTATCTCATCATGTAATTTACAGTATATTAGTTAATACGTGTTACTATATTATCTGACAACACAATTTACATTTTACTATTTAGTACACATTATTATATTATGTTGGAATACAATTTACAATTAATGTATTATGTTATCTAACGATATAATTCACATTACATTATTTATAATTGTGTAAATGTATTTCGAATTGTTTACAACGCTACATTAGCGTCCAGTTACTTTTGACCTCCCCCGCCCCCTCTTAGAACACTGTTTGCCAGTCATAATGAAACGTGGCTGATGTATTTCCATGGTGTGCTCTGTTTTTCAAACCCGATTGGCATTCGAAATGTGTACGGGAATGAAATTGCACAAAGGACACTCGACATCGGTTTTCACTCGCCGCGCCTGATTCCACATTCTGCGTATCTGTAAAATCTGCATAAGCAGCAACCACCTTCGCACGCTGCACCATTATCCCGCATAAAATTCGTAGAATGCGGCTAAAGGCGCGAGACTAAATAAACTACGTAAATCGGGAACCGAATCCGCAACGGTTACGCAAGCACGCTGTAACAAAGGAATCTCCGTCGCGGAGAAGTTTATTCTTCTTACCCGACGTATTCCGGTTAAATTATTCGTCGACAAAAGACTTTTTAATTATAAAAAAGAGAAAGAACAGCTGTCGCACGGTTTTTGTTCGGCTCGTTGGGCAATTTATTCGCCGCGAGAAAATATAACAATCTGCAAAAGTATCGCGACGAGGAAGTCGTTGCAGAGTTTGTTCAAAGAGACAAATGTTAACTTTCGAGAGGACTTTTTTTGTAATTTGCGATTGTTCCGGCAAGGAAAGTTACCTGGAAATCGAAGGCAACGCAAACATGTGGCTGCCTGTGAGTTTCGACGAACAGCTGCAGAGGTATAGTCATCTGTTACTCAATTTTAATATGTTTAATTTTGTATATATGTGTATTTAATTAACAATTTTTCGGTTGCCGTAATTTCAAGCGATCTCTTTAACGTAAGCTTTTGGTTTTATTATTGAAAATCCGAATGGTTATTAACAACAAGAAATTCTGTTTAAGTGCTGTAATTTGTATAATAACTATTGTAATTAAATTGAATTAAATATTATGGTCTAGAAAAATATATAGAATGAAATTAACAATAGAACTACCATAACGGTCAAAATGGCGGATTTCTGAGATCTTTCTTTTACAATTGCTGATACTATAAAACTATTCTTGTGAAAACTTTCTATATGTATTTTTTCACTGAAGCATACACTGTAATAAAAATCATAGAAAGTTTAAATAAATCCGATCTTGTCATCTTTATAAAACAACATACATGAGTGACATTTAGGACTCGGTAGTTTTGATATCTAAATTAATCTTGATTTATTACAATTATTAAGAGAAAACTTATATATTTATCATCTCTTTTTTTCTCTTGCAATTAACAAAGAGAACTTTCGCCATGCATAAGAATCTGAGGAGTTGTTATGGAAATGAGTTTAGTTGAATGAAATTTACCAAGCAAAACGTCGCAGATTGCGATATTTCGAGATACTCTTTTCCAATTGTTGCACGCTTTCGCGGTTTATTTTCAGTTCCGGGAATAAATGTTGTCGCATGGAGGACACAAGCCTCTTTACCGCATTCCCGCAAACAACGCGTATGCACAGGCTCCGCCCTCCCCTGGATCTTAATTACATAAACATTTACGCGTTTATAGCCAGTCCACTAATATTTTCAATGTTGACAGCGCGGCAAATGCCAAGGGGAAAGGAATCTAAAGTTTCTCATATCTCGAGAGCATCCCCCGTATTTAACGACAAATGGGATTGTGAAAGATGTTTGTTTGAGACAAGGTGAAATATGAAAATGATAGGCTGCGTTTTCTGCAAAAAGATGAATAGCTGCATGGAGAAATTGTCACTACAATGTACACAAATTGTAATATTATTGTATCTATAGTATATTGTGTAATTGTTAATATAATATACTATACAATTATTAATATAATATATTATACAACTATTAATGTAATACATTATATAATCATTAACATAATACACTATAGAATGATTAATATAATATATTATATAATCATTAATATAATATACCCTATAATTATTAATATGACACATTCTGTAATTATTAATATAATATACTCTATAATTATTAATATAATATATTCTATAATTATTAATACAATATATTCTATAATTATTAATATAATACATTTCATAATTGTTAATATAACATATTCTATAATTGTTGATATAGTATATTCTACAGTTATTAATATAATATAGTCTATAATCATAAATATATCATATTATACAATTATAATATAATAAAACTATGTTATAATACGTTACATTATTACAAGTATCATTACGTCCTAAATAAATAATTCTCGAACGCGTTACAACTATCTTCCCTCGCCGCCCATAAAATTTAAAAAAATGCATGAAAACCAGCAATCTACTTATAAATAATTTTTATGCGCGTGCAACGAAAGGGTCAAAAACGAGCATCTCGCTTTTGTCCGCGAATGCAATGTTAATGTAACAAGATCATTAAAATACAATTAACTAGGTGTCCTTCGTGACGTAGCAAACTCTCCCACCGCCCCGATCACTAGCCAACGCGTGAAAGATTATTTACGATTTCGGGCACCTGTTGTCGCGATCAAATGTGTCGAGAACGTAATGGAGCCGGCATTTGCACGAAAGAAAAGAGCGTGGCGTGAAAAACGGAAAGAATACGAAAAGTTCATCAGGAAGCGAACACCGCGTCGTCGCTGTCCGCGTTACAAGCCATTGCGCTGCTACATTCGCTATGCGTTTGCAATAAAAATGGGGGATAAACGATGCGCCCCGTGCCGTCGCGTCCGCGTCAGATCCCTCCTGGTGGGCGGCGTTTCGCGCCGTTGCCCCATTATTTTTACAGATGTACGGGATTAAATGGGCTTCTTCGTTCGACCATCGGAAACGGCCTCATGCCGCGCCGCGTTCTACGGCCCTGCTTTGCATAAACGCTCCGTCAAAATCGTTCGAAACTTACCAATTACGCAGCGCGATATGAATATTCACGGTGCCCATGGCCCATTTAACGCGACGCCCCATCGGATTTTACGGCGGCGAGCATTCTTTTTTCTTTTTTTTTTTCACAAGAGGCCGAAGCGAGCGATTCCGAGAATGACATGCAACTCGGGATCACCAAAAAACGATTCGATGAATACCTTTCTTTTCAGCCATCGGTACCCGTGTTAATTCCTGTTCAGCATGTTCTATACTTATTAATTGATATCTGGTTGAGATTTTTGCGCGCTATTCCTTCAGTATTTATGTCAATTTTTCTGTCGGTTTTTTAAATGTTTTAATCTGTATTAACTTCAATTTATTTTATTCTATCTATTTAATTGGCTCGTTGAGATTTTTGTGATATAATTTCAGTGTTTATGCATTTGCCTTCAGACGATTTTTTAAATGCTTTTATCTGTATTAACTTCAATTTATTTTATTCTATTTATTTAATTGGCTTGTCGAGATTTATGTGATATAATTTCAGTATTTATGTATTTATTTTCTAACAATTTTTAAATGCATTAGTATCAGTTTATTGTATGCTATTTTTTAATTATTTGCCTCATTGCGATTTGTATGATCTAATTTCAATATTTATGAATTTATTATCTGTCAATTCTTTAAATTATTTTGTATTAATATTTGTCTTGATTTCAATTTAGTCTGTTTCATGATATGAAATAATTTTAATATCCATATACTTATTTTTTCTATCGACTTTTAAGCTGGTCTTTCGGAAAGCTCAATTTTTCAAGCAGTTTGTTATTGTTTCTCATTGCATAACGCTTTTAAATAATCACTCAGTTGTGGCATTTGTTCTACCAAAGTATTAACAATAAAAATGTTAGTCAAGTGTCAAATAAATATTATTATTTTCTAACTTTTCCAAATTGTTTATTATTATTAATCGTTTAAATCCAGATATTTGACGATCATTTACATCGAGTGGAAACTAAATAACATATATAAATGTAATCCAAATATTTATAACATTATCATATACGTTTAATAAACATTATTTAATCAATATTATTCAATAAATATTATTCAATAAATA
>NC_135776.1:15414999-15431710 GCF_028453695.1 Augochlora pura | reverse complement strand
CTTTTTTCAAGTCCAGCACAACAAACCTGCCCTTAAATGCGAAACAGAACCCAATACCTGGCTCCCCTCGCTAAAAGACTACACCGTTGAAGTAACAGCGAACAGTGTAACATCCGAGCGTCGCGTTACCCGGGAACAGAGTAATTGTGAAGTTTTATTAGATTTTTCAAAGTATCCCACCGAATTGGCGAAACCAATTATCCGGGGATATAATTGAAGCGTGGCGCGCTGCGGGAACGGATCGCGTCGTAGCACAAAAGCAGCCGAGAAGAACAAACGGTGTAATTGGAACTTTTCGAGGGACACACTTGTGCGTTCGCGTTTACGTTCTGAAAAAATAAAATAAAAAAGAAACGAACGGAGGAAAAGTTATCGTCTGTATCCGTAGAAACTCGCGCGCCGCAGGATAAATTTCTAAACCGTGGTTGACCGCCCTATTTTTTTTCCACGTTCGCTACCTTAATGGTTCCGACGGTCTCGCAAACGTGATCACCCTGGCAATGCCTCCAGGTGCGCCGAACGAGCACATTCTGTCTACATGCGTCACTGACACCCACCGTTTCCGTTGTCACGGCATCAAATCCCGAATAATCAAAGTAACTCCTTTAGATTAATCTTCTTATTATATATTTAAACTCGCGAGTTCGCTGAAACTGTCTCGATATTGCTCCAAAGTCCGTAGAAACAATGGAAATTAGACGGAGTCGCGATTATTAACCATTTGCACTCGGAGCCATTTTAACTGTGAATTTGAAAGAATTTCTCTGGTTCGGGGTATTTCCATTCTATTTAACAAAATCAATTTTTATGCATACGATATTTATTCTTGTGACTCCTACCAACAGTTTTACTACTTGACAATTTTTTTAATCTAAACCTTATTGTTGCAAATTATATTGTAATATTTTATTTGCCATTATTAACATATTTTACGAAACGGCCGGTTCTATAATTTCGATAAAGTGGTCGTCCAGCTAGTTCGTTGTTAAATTACGAAAGGACGTCGAGTTTTCGTGGACAAGTCGTTTTCGAAAAGTTCGAGGAAAGATTCCATACCAGTGTTCTTGAAATAGTTGTCGGTCGTTTTTGCCGGGTATCTCTTGTTACGCTGCAGTAGATGATAAAGTTCGAGAGGGATCCAGTTCCACTGGGTGCCCGGGGGCGTTCATTATAGACAAGATAGGGCGGCTCTCAACCGCGCAGTTCATTCTTGAAATTCTTCTCTGAACAACGAAATTTTTCCAACCACCACGATTCGTTATATTCGCCGATCGATACATCGAGGAATCGTGTAGAAATGATCAATTGTTCTCCCGCGAGATTTGCAATTATTTCAGAATCGTTAAATTATTCATTTGCAAAAGGGGTGCGGAATTTCAAAATGAAAGTTTCGAATATTGTTCGATTCGTCTTGTGACGAGAATGTTAAGGAAATATAGTTTTAATTTGGAAGCCGTTTAATTTGGCGTTCGATGATCGAGTTTATTAAATTAAATATATTAAGTAATATTAAACATTTGCTATTCGATGCATGCGATGAATATAGGGTATATTATTACAATTGATTGCGTTCAATATGTTACAATTATTATTCTTGTTATTATGTATTTTGGATGATTTGAAATGTGGTTTGTTAACTGTTTTCTTTTCTTAAATTCAAGGAGATGACTGCGAGGAAGACTGAAATTATTTTCTAAATAAAATCAATTTAAAATCACGTTCTCGGATTTTTAAATGTAAAGTATCGACACAAAATGTAAATACACAACACAGGTATAAAGTATAGATATAAAATACAAATATGAAATATAGGTATAAAATACAAATATGAAATATAGATATAAAATGTAAGTATAAAATATAAATATAAAATATAGACATAAAACATAAGTACAAAGTATAAATATTAGTATAAAATATAAATGTAACTATATAAACTTCTGTTAAAAACCACAATTGCAAACAGTGAATTATACGAACGCGTCTTCAATTTCAAATAACAGTTACAGACTATACCCAGAATAGTCGAAGTTAAATGTTTGCACACTCGGCCAGTTCTCACAGCTCGATTATTTAAAGGATCGTAATGCTAACAGGTTCGAACTTTAACAACTTGTAAATGTTAAACAGACCACGCTGTGGAAGCGCCGCCCGAAAAAAAAGACAGGAAGACGCTCGATTCTTTCGTCGAGTTTTCTGAATTTTACATACGCCTATCTCGCAGAGCCGCGCGATCATTAATCCCTCGACGTACCATTGTCTTCACAGTCGCCGCGAATAGGAATTTTTCAATCGGCTCAATTTCTCAGAAGGGACGGAACATTAATGTTTAAACCGTGTCTGAATTTACTTGAATGCTATTATTAAATAATAATAATAATTAGATAATTATTTGTCACTAGTAATTTCCATCACGAGTCGGACTCGTCAAATTACGGCGAGGGGTTAAAGGGTTAAAGGGTTAAAGTTCACGGACATTCACCGTTCCGTTCGATATCTTTTTATCCCAGCGTACACCGATCGCAGCAACAATTTTTCATTAAACGATCCACCGCGACTCCGGCGACACGGAGCACTAAAGTCTTCGCGTCGTACGCGCAAATCATTTTCCGAATAACGCGTTCCCCCGCGATCGACGTAATCCCATGTTTCGTTCGATTCGTGACCGTTCTACGGCGAATAAATATGGCCGGAGCGGCCGCGAAATCCGCGTTCTCCTCTTTTTACGATTGCGCGGCGATATACCGAACGATTAAACTGATTGAACGGGTCGAGTGATATTTACAACGATTACGTGGGGGACGCGCCTCGTCGAACGATCGCATCTTGGTGCCGCGCGCTCGTGCCTTTTATAGATTCAACCACCGGAATGCATCGATGCCGGAAGATTTATTATCGCCCGCGTTCTTTCTGTTATCGCGCGATACAACGAATTGATTTTATACTCACCGTGTGCACGCGATAGCTTCTCGCAGGTGAACGCCACCTTCGAACAATGGAATTTGAAACGATCTCGTTTTCGTCAGAGGGCAATTTTATACAAAGGGAATATAGTTGTATCAATAACTTGATTTTTTGTTATCTATTAATTAATAGATGGAGATAATGAATTTTTATATATTAATTAATAGAAATTATATTGTGATAATATTATTGTAATGATTTCTGTAATATGTAATTTATTCTTTATATTGGTATTATAATAGACAAATTGTTATTTACAATGGTAGCATAACATATAGTTTATTGTTTATAATGATATTATAATATGTAGTTCATTACGTATAATAATATTATAATCTACAATTTATTATGTGTAATAATATCATAATCTATAATATTATAATCTATAATTTATCATCTATAATAGTATAACAATATATAATCTATTGTCCATAATAATATTATATTTTATATTATATAATATGTATAATAGCATTATAATCTATATTATATTATTAACCATAATAATATTGCAATCTATATTATATTATTATCCATAATAATATTATAATCTATATTATATAATTATCTATAATAATATTACAATCTACAACTGATTATCCATAATGATACTATAATCTATAATTTACGATCTACAATAAATACTACGAAGTTATTTATCAATAAATGTTCCCCGGGCTTACAAAGAATGCCCGGGGGTATTACAAATTTACCGCTATTTGCGGGCGCTTAATAGAAAAATATATCAGATATAGTTGGAATTTAACAAATATAGAAAAAATATAATTTGGCTAATCATAAATAATTATATAAATCAATAGATATAAAAACAAGTAAATAAAATATAGCAAGATTTTATAATAACAATAAATTACAATATAGAATATACCATCCGTAATAAAACAAAATGAGACCGTGTAAAGTATAGCAAGGAACGAGATCGATAAATAGTGATACAGTAAAATAGTCAAATTAATAAAATAGTAGAATAGTAAAGTAGTAAAGTAGTAAAATAGTAAAATAGTAAAGTAGTAAAATAGTAAAATAAAGTAGTCAAATAGTAAAATAAAGTAGTCAAATAGTAAAATAAAGTAGTAAAATAGTAAAGTAGTCAAATAATGAAGTAGTCGAATAATAAAATACTGAAATAGTTGAGTAGTAAAATAGCAAAATGGTGCAATATTAAACTAGTAAATTAGCAAAGCAATGAAATTGTAAAATAGTCAAATAGTGAAATATCAAAATAGTAAAATATCAAAGTAATAGAATATTAAAATAGTAAAATAATGAAACAGTAAATCCGAAAATACTAAAACTGATAAAATCGAAATAAAAGCCACGGGACGAAAAGCATCGTTATAATTACAATATAGAATATATCATCCGTAATAAAATCAATGAGACCGTGTAAAGTAAAGCAAGGAACGAGATCGATCGGTTCGACTGTTCTGAAAATCTGTTTCGAGGGGAATCTGTGTGTGTTCCAGTTGTTTCTCAGTTCGCCGTATGATTTACGGCGTGATTAGCCTTGTACCTTCAACGTAGCATGGAGGAGACGGCACAGCTATTTCATCGCAAACTTGCTCATTGATTACAGTTTCAACAAATTACTACTGGATATGATGCAGGTCGAGCAGAAATACCTATACCTGTCGCGCATCGTCGAGAGCGAGAAAACTGACAAGTATCAGTACGTGAGACGATGCGAAGAACTTGCGCTGGAAGTGCAGGTACTGCGAACCGAGGTAAGCCTATTGGGAACGTCATTTCTCTTTACTGTGATTCTTATTCAATTATTGTCGGTGGACTTTGGAAAGAAACGGGACGGTCGAATATTAAACTCGTCCAAGAGGTTAGAAGAATTCGAGGATGTTGTTACGTTACGTTTCAATTTATTGTCATTGTTAAAGGGGAAAAGATATTTTCGACTATCTTTTAGTCAGTATAATTACTTTTCACGGTCGTTGGACAATTATTTTATTTTCTATAAATAATCTGAAGCCTAATTGTTACTATAGATGACGATGTAAGTTCGACTTTGAATGTTTTAAATATTTCATTATCGTATACTTGAATATTTAATTAGAATGGGCTTGAATATTTAATTTTAGTATACTTGAATATTTAATTATAGTATACTTGAATATTTATTTAGAATATACTTGAATATTTATTTAGAATATACTTGAATATTCAATTATAAAATGCTCGAATATTTATTTAGAATATACTTGAATATTCAATTATAATATACATGAATATTTAATTATAAAATGCTTGAATATTTATTTATAACACACTTGAATATTTCCTTTCGTTTTCTAATAACGTCCGCGCATTTTCTTTATTATCAGACACGGTTCGATATCATTTAACTTTGCAATTAACAATATGAAACCATAAAGTTCCGAACGAGTGTTTTCGAACCGTCGTCTCGCGATTCAATTTCGAAGAAAATGTTCTCCTCACAGACGCCGCGCTGCATTACGCGCGCCCTCGCTTTGCGTTAACAGTTGAACGCTGCATTGCGGAAGCAGCGTGCACAATCCCATCGGTCTGGTGCACACGGCGTAGAATGGTTTGACAGCGGCGGAGAGACGTCCGGGGTCCCGGGAATCGGGCTGCTCGGTATCACGGAGGACTCCCTGGAAATGCAGAAAATTAAGAAAGTCCAGAGTTTCTTGCGAGGCTGGCTTTGTCGGAGACGCTGGAAACAGATCGTGGAGCAATACATCAAAAGCCCTCATGCGGAAAGCATGCGGAAGCGTAACAGGTGAGGTTGAATTTTGCTTAACACTTTGCCGGCTACACCGTGAACCTCAAAGGTTTCGTCAAATTGCTATTAAATTTTATTTAATTAAATCAAGATGAAATCACATTTCTCTCATTTTGTGTGATTGCAGCAGGAATGCCTTTTGTTTAGTTAAATTGAGACAGTTTTATAATTCATTTTATTTAGTTTTATAATATATTTTATGATATATTTCATATAGTTTTATAATATATTATAAAAAGTTTTATAACATATTTTATAATATATTATATTTAGCTAAATTCAAATGCATTTTTAATTCTGCTCTATATATCCATACATAAATTTTATGTATATATTATGTATATATAATATTGTCATTATACACGTATATATTGAAATATTAGCATTACACACCTATATATTTAAATACTATTGTACTTATACATACAGTTGAACCAATCTTTTATTTTTCATCTGGACCATCTCGTTAAGCCTTTTTCACCCATTCTACCGTATGATAACGGGATTGGGTGTACCAACCATGAAAATGTCATAAAAATCGATGTGTCCGAATCGAACACATCCACTTTTAAGAGGAAACTATACACTGTTGAAACCTTTATAAAATAAAAAAGGAACACGTGCAACAACGGCGAAGAAAGCAACGCTACAATATTAATATCACAAAGAACATTGTTACCACATCTCCAATAAATCGTTTCTATTTTATTATACCGATTGTTATGAGATCGAAATACTTTATTTCGAAATAAAATAAAGTATTTCGAAATGAAACAAAGTATTGATATTTGATATTGGCAAATTTGTTTATGTATCGATAATAAATAAGTATCGATATTGTTAAATATTTTGAATCCATGTGTAGGCTTTTAATTGATGAAATTTGCTCCACTTACAGTAGAATCACATACATTAAACTCGCCGACGTCGAGAGTGGACAGCCTACATCAAGTGCATAACCAGTTTATTTGCACACAGGATACAAGAGTTCAGAATAACTTCGCCGTCATTTTCCTCGGACCGTATGAGTATCAACTGCTCCGACCACAGACTCATTAGCCTCAACCGTGCCGCAAGCTTTTGCTAATTATATCACGTTTCCAACCTGCGCGAAGGTTAATTAGCTTGACAACCAGTTAGACCCGTAACAATTCCGACATTCTTTAGGTGGCAGGAACCTGTCCACTGTTTTCCAATCGAAATCTTTCCATGTTCCCACCGCTTATTGTATTTATTACATTGATACGTATTTGTTATATTTTATTTTGTATTTTATTATATTATGTTTTATTGCATCATATAATATTATGTTACATTATGTTATACTGCATTATACTATTCTATGTTACATTATGTAATATTGTATTATATTATATTGAGTTACACTATGCAATACTGTATTATATTATATTGTATTGCATTATGTAATATTGTATTATATTATATTGTATTATGTAATACTGTACTATATTATATTATGCTACATTATGTAATATCATATTATATTATGTTACATTATGTAATATCGTGTTATATTATGTTACATTATGTAATACTGTACTATATAATATTATATTGCATTATATAATATTGTATTATATTACATTATATAATATTGTATTATATTACATTATATTGTACTATGTAATACTGTACATACTATATTACATTATGCTACATTATGTAATATTATATTATATTATATCATGTTACACTATGTAATATCGTGTTATATTATGTCGTATTACATTATAATACGTTACATTATTTAAGTTCGTATTATATAATATTATGTAATATAATGTAATATAATATCATGGATAAACCAGACATAACATTCGAGCAATCTAATGTTATGGGAAACTCGTCACGAGGGTGTTGCTATACTTTTTGCTATTTGAATTGGTCATTTGAAATATCCTCGTTTATAATAATATAGATGAATAGAAATATATAGTAGATATAACAGTCGAAAATGTTTTCTGCATTTCAGCTTGGTATTCAATATGGTGGAAGCGGAGGAGGATTACACGAGACAGATGGAGATTTTAGTGAGCTGTTTCCTAAGGCCTTTCAAGATGGCCGCCAGTTCAAAGAGGCCTCCTTGTAGCCACGAGGACGTGAATAGTATATTTTTAAATAGCGAAACAGTGTTATTCCTTCATCAAATCTTTCTAAAAGGGCTCACATCTCGAATGGAGAACTGGCCCACCTTAGTCTTAGGTATGTAACTTTAATATTAATTAGCTACCTAATTTTCTACACTCTTTTCTTAGTATTCTACTAAGAATACATAGTATAAATTAAATAATATAAAAGATCATGTTCGTGTTTTACTTTTTACATTTCATTCAACATTTATATTAAATCCTCTGTTTGAACACTGCATTTAGGAACAAAATATGCGTTTAACAATTAATAATTGATTTCGGGAATCATAGCGCTGTTCATAGTTAATTCGAATTTTAGTTATAGATATGCTTTAGGTATTATTCCACACGTTGTATTCCTTTTGTTCGCACGAAATCGATAAATCGATGGTCTATTTGTTTGGCTGCTGTCTATTGTTAAAATATGAAATATCTTTATTAAACCTTTCGTTAGGGGCGCCGATTAACGTCGTCGTCCACGTGACTTGCTGTTTTATTTTACTCCGACTATAGTCAGCATATAATATACAATACAAATGTACAATATAAAATATACAATTTGCAGTACAATAAAATATACAATATACAAAATACAGTATATAATATAATGTACAAAACCATGTACAATATACAACATACAATACAGTGAAATAGAGCACACTACAAAATATACAATATATAATGCAATATCACACAATACAGTACAATACGATTCAATATAACACGATATAAAATTTATATATAATGCGACATAATACAATACAATTCAATACAACACAATGTAATACAATAAAATACAATAAAATACAATACAATTCAATACAGCACAATATAATACAATAAAATACAATACAATTCAATACAACACAATATAATACAATGAAATACAATATATCATAGACAGTACAATACAATATACAATGTAATATACAATGCAATATAAGACTATAAAAGACCCGTTCCATGGTGTCACTCCAACGGAGCGAATTGCAGTAACGAAAGGGTTAGAAATGAATTTATCGTAACGGCAGGCAAATGGGAAGATAGGTCACGTGATCGTCATTATTGTTCGACTTCAGCTAAGTCAAAGAAATCCAAATTGAGGCAGCGTATATTGTAACTGTAGTGGTTTGTCAGAAACGCTTTGCGCGGAGCTGGTTAACCAGAGAGAAGAATAAGTCTCAAGAAAAACATGTTTAAAGTTTTCGAAACGATATTGCGACAGTTAGCCCGGTATTTATGGCACTTACTCTAATCTGCAATTCCGTAGCCGCAAAGAGGACTTGCCTCGTCGCGAAACAGATCATAAACTGTCCTCTTTTCTCCTCGCCGAGAGAAGTTTCAGCCACCAGCCGAAGTTCCACGGTAGAAAAACTATTCTCCTTATTTACTTCGATTTTTAGCGCCTCGTTGTTTCCTCATCTTTTCAGCGTCGAATTGTTTTTGAAATTTCAACATGTATGGTATTATATCAGTGTACGAAACAAAATTGGACGGCTTTGTTCAGGATTGGGAGAATACGCGTGGCCATGTTATAATTTATAATAATATGAAACAATAGCCAAATTGTTCCAATTAAAATCACGTGGAAAAGTTAATTTTTTACACTTTAAATTAAATAATTTTTCTCTGCGTTTTCCGTAAAACGTGTTTGGTAGATATATTTATTGAAAATATGTTCCTCAACGTTTTTACAGATATTTATTTCTGTTTATTTCAAGTTTATACTTGATAAAACGTAATTTTGTTTACTACTCATTGTTTTGTTATATTTGTGTAGAGAACTTGCGAAGTATAATAACTTCGTCTTTGATTGTGTTCGTTCGTTGCAGGTCTATGTTGTTTATTTATTTATTATATCAATTTACCTGGCATTGATTTATTTATATGGATCATTATCCTTTTCACTCGGAAACATTTCAACTGTAAATGCAAAATTGTTTTTCTGAATTACAGTATATTTATTTTTTGTGATTTATAATTACAGCGCTTTCTATGATTTATAATTGTAGTTCATTTAGTGATTTATAAAAGTGCATTTTACGCACTTTTATGCATTTTCGTGCATTGTTAAATATAAACAATATTTAACGCAGTGAAACAATTTTTAATGCTGCCTTAGAACACCATTCGACTGCAAAGGGTTAAAATAATTATTCTGCGGATCGTTATAAAGTTTCACGTTTTCATAGCATTTTGAAATGTCATTGTTTATAAAGATGCATAACCTTCATAATGACCTGTTTACGTCTAATCATAACTTAGGCTAAACAATCTATTATTCTTTTATATACATATATGTATTATAAGCTCTTGTACGATGATGACTGAAGCCCGACGTTCTTTTTTTATTATTTCAGTCGATTTGTTCGATATGTTGCTACCTATGCTCTCAATTTATCAAGAATTTGTCAGGAACCATCATTACAGCCTTCAAGTTCTGACGAATTGTAAGCAGTCGCCGCCATTCGCGGCATTGCTCACTAGATTAGAAAACAAACTTGCATGTGGAGGACGCACCTTGGAGACGTTCTTGACCTATCCTATGGATCACGTAAGTCTATCAACCAATCTGTCATTTTTTTAAACATTTTTTAACTGTGCAATGAAATATTGAGTTTATATTATTAAAAATTTGTTAAAAGCTGTTGTGTGGGTCACGAGGATCAATTTCATATGCATAAAGTACATATTAGTGCACTATCAAAGTCATATAAAATGGAAATATTGCAGACTATAATAATAGTAATATATACTTGAAATATTTGTAATATTCTATGTGCTTATAATATGTACGATATTATATATTTTTATAATATGCATGATATTATATATTTGTACAATATGTACGATAGTATATACTTCTATGACATGTACGATATTATACATTTTTATAATATATATTATAATTATTTTATATTCTGTAACTACTTAACATTATTTATGCTAAAACGACATTTCAACTAAGAAATACAAATATTTGCAAATCTTATTTCTTCCAATTATGTTTCATAAGTTTCATTCCAAGTAATAATTTATTTTCCTGTTAAACAAAATAATAATTTACTTCATCGATTTGACAAATATGCAATAAGTATCTAAAATATATACTTCACGATATAAACACGAACTGCCTAATTAAAATTAATAGTTTCTTTATCGTGTTCAATTTTCCTTCGATTAAATAAATAACATACCTGTAAATTATTATTTCACACTAATATGATAACATAAGCCATAAAATTTCTCTCCAGCGTGAACAGTGTTTCCAGTATAACAATAATAAAATATATCTGTACGAGTGTCCAACTTTGACGGTATAAATATTACGAAAAACATTGAAAAACTCAATTTTCATTCCAGAGGAATAAAAATAAAAGCGATAGAGGATGATATAAAACGCGTGAACGTACTGTCAACAGCGACGATTAATCGGATCGGGTGGTATTGTATCAAATTTGTTTAACGCAGGACGTCGCTAAACCACTTGAAATAATAACTGCGGTTTTTGTGAATTTCCGGATTAAATTTGACATTTGTTAGGAAACAGATTTAGTGCAGCATCTCTGCCACACATATGTATATTGCGTATATCTATAGGAGATAGTATATTGCATCCTCGTCATTCTTTTTATATATTGTGTAATCTATAGAAAAATCATATCTTATGCAAGCTCATGCTTAATTATTTGAAAAATTATTTATCTAGAGAGCTATTCGAGTAACTTTATTTGAGAATAATTTAGTATTATTTTATGAATAATACATGCTTTCGATAATGAAAGTAAATAGTAATAAAATAATTTATGAATAATATATACGTTTATATAAATAGTATATGATTTTGGGAATAATATACGACTTTGTGAATAAATCATTCATAAATAGTTTACTGCTACCTTGTTTCTGAATAATTTTATTCGTTTTAATATTACCATATTCGTGAATAAACTTGAAAATAATTTACTGTTGCTTTACTTCTGAATATTTTATTCCCAAATAATTTATTATTACCTTATTCATGACTAACTTATTCCCAAACAATTTATTATTACCTTATTCATGTCTAATTCATTCCCAAATAATTTATTATCCCCATAATAATTTAATCACCATTATCATCATAATGTAGTCACGAATAATTTCTTATTTGTTTATACGAATGGAACTAATTTATGTCGAAGCCAGTGAAAGGTAATTCCACGTGATTTGTGTTTCAGTTTCCGAAGTATATAGTCACGCTGAATGAAATTTTGGCGCATACGCCGTTCGATCACGTGGAACGTAAAAGTTTGAAAAATGCGAAGGAGAAATTGGAGGAGTTGTCGAACCAGATGCAACACGAGGTATCGATAACAATATTATAATAATTCCTTATAAGAAAATGCTAGTACATTCGCGCTTCACATAATACAGTGAAATGAAATTATAAATAAAAAAATGTTCAGCATACTACACACATGTATATTTTTGCAGGTCAGCGAAACGGAGAGTTTACGGAAAAATCTGTCCGTGGAACGGATGATTGTCGAAGGCTGCGACATTCTGCTCGACGTTAATCAAGTGTTCGTCAGACAGGGTAAGCAATATTATTACTTTTGCTCTTAAACAAATACCTAATCACCTACCATATTTTCTCTGTAACTGCACCTTTGCCACTATAAATCAGACATTTAACCTGGCATAATACTTCGAACGTCAATAACTATATAGTAAAAGATTGCCAAATAAACTAACAAACAATGCTAAGTATGCCCAATTATCATTTTAACAAAAGAGTCCGCCATTCGAATGTTTATCACGCGTTAAATTACTCTATAATATATTCGCTTACTAAAGACACTTCAAACAATATTATTAACAACTAACTCTATTCAATCAATTTATTTAACACAATCTAACATGGTTAAATTAGTGAAAAGTACGATAAGCATAACAAATAATACAAATTCGATATAATAAATTTTCACGACGAAAGAGAAATTTTAGCAAGAAGCCACCGAATTCAAAGTTTTCGAACAGTTATTGTTAACTAAATTATTGATAAGTAACAGTTCCGTTATTCGAACAATTTTATCGTTCACATTAGCGTCTAAACTTGTTCTACGTGCAATTCCATCGCAGAGTTCCACGGTCCCCGTTCTCCCTAGTTGTTGGGCGTTGGTAACGAAATCCCATCGATACACGTCCACCGCTCCGCAAACAGTTTATCTTGCGTCAAGAGACGGCGAACCCTCCGGCGCAGTCGATAAAGTCTCGGTCGGACATGTCACGAGGCGGTCACGCTTTGAAGTTTCGCCGCGGAAGTCCGTGAAAAGCGGAAACTCCGAGAGCCGGGGCGCGCAAGCGTGCGCTCGGGTGCCACCGGAATCGATGCCCATGTGTGTTTGCGGCGTAGTCAACGCAGACGCGGGAATAATTGCCAGGGCTGTGTTAACATTCCCTAAACGGAATTCGAAATTCCCGTGCAATTTGCGCAGAACATTTTCCCCTGAAACGCAATTTGTCGCGGACGCGCCCCGCGCCAGAAGAATCCGTCAAAATACAAAAATTCGCTTCAACGAGCGAATTATCGATTAATGTCGATTCAACGATTTAATTGATTCAATTTATTCAATTGATTTTTCTCTATTCGAATTTACAAACTTGGTTCTATTCGTCTGAATAAGAGAACGTCGACTTTAAGACGTCGAGCCGGTTAATTGTTGTAAAAATGATTTCCGGTGGAAGGGAAATCGTGCGTAGGATTCGGGAAAAAATCGTCCGCGACACGGCCCTGGCCCTCGCGTTGGTCGCATGGCCACCATGCAAACATCCACGCGCTATACATGAAAAGTCGCACAGCAGTGAACCGCGCTTCGCCATATTTGAGGAGCCGCGAGAATCTCGCTGTCGCAGCGTCCGCCGCACGTGGGGCGCAGAGTCGCACGTTTTCGAGGTCGATGTCCAGCTGTTTCGGCTTTTCGATTTAAGAGGTTGGAAAGACGTGGTGTAGACAGGATGGTTCGAGCTCCGTGTTGAATTTCGCATTGTTTCGTAATTTTCGAGAATGTAAGGAGAGATGGACGAGCTCGTGGTAGATCGCGTTTGCCGGAGCTTCGTCGTGGAAAACGGAGACTGACGATCCGACGAATGCTACTGTTAGGGAACAAAGAGATCAGGTACACGGTAACGTTGTTGTTATTGTTGTTGTTGTTGTTGTTGTTGTTGAATCGACGATGCAGTAACGAGAACGCGCGGTTTCTATTTATCTTTCGAGGGTGCGAGGCCGAATTGAACGCTCGTGCACGCGTTGAATACATTTTCGTCGATGCGGATCGTTTATTTTCAGTCGGTTTTCTGTCTTTTCCGGGAATATATTTGCGTTGAATGTAAAATTTCTAAGTTTCGTTTAAATACGAATGGAATTTATATTTATTAAGTATAGATTAATTATATCTGGTAATTATGTCTGGTAATATTTCTGTTCATTCATTAATGAGTAATTTGATGGTATAAATTTGTTGTATAGGTTGCCAATAGAATTACGATATTTTTACAATTGTGAAATTTCATATGTAATATTTTTATATTACAATAATTTTATATTACAATTATGAAAAATTAAGCGTCGCTTATTATATATATTTACTATAGATGCAGTTTTGTTTGTAAATGATAATTAGAAATAGAATAGGAGTGGTGATTTTTATTTTGTTGTTTATTTTATTTTATTTATAAATAGTATTATTATTTATTTATATGGCTACTTATGCGGCAGTGTTTTCAAATATTCATGATTTACAGGAGATTATTAAATCGATCAAAGCATTTGCATCCATTAAGATATTAAGTATCAACTAATTATTGATAAAAAGTTTACACTGAATTAAATAAATAAATTACATGACATCTCATCTTTTTTAAAAAATCAACTTACACCATTTTCAAAATAAATGGTCCATATTATTACCTCCAAACTAATATATCGATCAATCTAAAATATAAATATATAAAATATAAATATATATAACATAAACATATGAATCAATGAGTCATTAAACGACAGTTCTTCATCCCGATCATCGAACATCTAAAAGCCTTTTACGACGTGTAAACATTCACCAAAGAACTTCCATTTCAATTTAAAAGAAATGCACCGATTGCATATTTTAGCAGGCGTTGCATTTCCCCAATCAGCGTGTCTTCTCAATCTTTCTCCTTTCTTAACCCTTCCTTTACGCCCTGAGCGTTTCTTAAATCTTAAAGAGAGCGTAATAAGGATGTAAGACAGGTGTGATGAAGGTGTGTTAATTACACGGAGTCTCCGGGGTCTTCGACAATGCCACGAGAGAATGCCTTCGTAATCTCGACTACCATAATGCACCGGTTCACGATAACCCTTCGAAAATACGGGGGTCACGACACCTTACGGCTATCGAGAAAAGGGAAATGAAACTTGGTCGTCAAATGGTCGCGAGGTGTGAGGAAGGTGTTAATATTAAAAATAGAATTTTTCGTATCGTAAAAAAGCATCGTCGACAACTGACCCACCTGTTTGTTCCTCCACGATGGTACAGTCGTTGTTATTATTATTGATATTGTTATTATTATTATTGTTCTTGTTGTTGTTGTTATTGTGTGACGGACATCGTGCATGGAAACACTGGAAATTAATCGGTGAAACCGTTCCGCGTGATCGACAGGTGCTCGTGATAGTATTGGTGCAGGTGTGTGCTGTGCTCGAACTGTTCGTAATAAAGGAACCATTCATCAGGTGTATCGTTGACAGGTTATGAGAGCGCGTAACATTTCGTGGTCGATGTTTCCGTCGACAAGCTGTGCTATTGATTCTAGATGTAAACATCGAGCGGTGTTTCATGATTTGCTGTCACGACTATCAAGGCGTCAATTAATCAACATTTGCGTCGATTCTCGTCGCGAACCGTGTTTCGCCGAATAAACAATTCTCTATGCCGCGAGGTTATTAAATCGGAAATAGAACGGTTTAATCGAATCGCAAGATGACTTTGTTCGTTCGCATTTGTTGAAAATTTGCAATGGAGAAATGCTGAAAAATTTAAACAGATTTTACCATTATTATTATTATAGTATTATTTGAAAAATGTACTATTATTTCAGTATATATTTGAGTATACTTTAATATATAGCTCAATATATTTCAGTATATATTTCAATATATTTTTCATTATATATTTTATTATATTTCTATGTGTATATTAAATATTATACATTTCAGTATATATTTTAATATATATTCAATATATATTTCATTATATATTCAACATATATTTCAATATATTCCACTATACTTCAACATATTCTTGCGTCCCAAAAATTAACCATTAACTTTGTTAATAAGGTGTCATTTTTCGCAGGTTCGCTGATCCAAATTTTGGACAAGCCGAAAGGAGTCAGAGGTAGACTGAGCGCGACATTCGGCGGCAAAGGTAGCGAGAAGGAGGCTGTCAGACAATGTTACCTCTTCTCGAACCATTTGTTATTAACAACGCGTCAATCGGATGCCAGCGGCCGTGTGAATTTGGTTCCGCAAATTGGCAAAATCCCATTGTCTAAGGCGGTGCTGATAGAGGACCCGAACGAACAAACGAACGCGGACGATGACGGTAATTTCATTGCATTATTGTTAATACAACGCTTGTTAATTGCAGCCGCTATAATGCTATTCGCAATCGTCGTAGTCACCGCAGCCTGCGTAGCATGATCTTCTTCATTTAGCAGAATGATCTAACTTCATTTTATACAGATACACAGGAAATGGTGGAAAGCTGCATCATCGTTAGACGCACGATCTTCTTTT
>NC_135776.1:15395279-15414899 GCF_028453695.1 Augochlora pura | reverse complement strand
ATTGTATATTGTATTGTATATTGTATTGTATATTGTATTGTATATTGCATTATATACATATCGTACTGTATTGTATTGTACTATATTATATTTTACCACAGTAGAATACACCGTACCATATAATATTATTTATCAAACTTACTTATATTTATATTACATTAATTTATTACATCACTATGTTCCATCAAGCTACTCTCATATACATCATCGTCTTTAAAAAGCAACAATTTCGGCTATTACATTAAACATCTCGCGACCGTATAGAAAAAGCATACCCATATACAGTACAAAGAGATACATTCAACGCTGGCTTAGTTCGCCAACGTTCGCCTTGCTTAGGCCTCTTTTTCGTCAATACAGCTCCGAAACAGTAATTCCGTCGACGTTTTACGGGTTCCCTTGTTTATCGCGTGTAAAAGAACAGCGAGGATATTTTTAAGTCCCTTTTAACACTGCGTCCCGACAATTTCATTCCGCGTAGCGAGGGTCCCTCTGCCGAAATTTCATCATGTTTGACACGCGTCATACAGGATTCGTCTGGATTACACGCAGTTTAAAAGAAGCGGCGCACGCCTACTCTCTTCAGGCAAATTGAATTAGCCCCCGTCTACGTTTCAATTCGACGGTGTCCGGGCCGCGTTTTAAACCACGGCGACGCGATCTGATTTCGCTGAACCGTCGGCCAGCCCTTATCGACGATTGACCGTGCAAATTTTTGTTATTTGACGGCTCTTCCGTTTCGTTTACGAATTTCTAGAATAATATTGTAGATGTGGTCGATGTAAAAATTAGTTACGGATCGGAAACGAAAGGAAAAAGTAAAATTAGTATTAATATATTAATTATTACTTCGTGGCTTTAGAACAATTAAAAGACTGCTATCTATAGCTACTTGTTAATTTTATATGACCGCAAGATGGCGGGAATATCGTTTCATATTCTAGTATATTATAATATAATATTATAATATTTAATTTAATAGCATAATATGTAATATAGATAATAATAGCCTTAGTATTTATAAAGTAATAATTTCAACATTCTATGAAAAATTGGATTATTCATTTTTAAAATATCGTATTTATTATTAAATATCATTATTAGAATATCGTATTTATTATTATTATATATATTACATATGCTTTAATAGTAAGTGTAGTCGGCAATAAATTTGATAGTTTCCATTAAGTGATTTAAATAAAATTTATAGCGTTTGATAAACTGCTGAAACGCTTACGTTTTAATTAAACGTTAGTAGTCATGCTCCTCCGGATCTACATACACCCAGAAATTAATACTGGTTCGGAAAAAAATGTTTGTCTATGACTTTAATTGAATTTTGGGCTGTGTACCAGGGGTTTTTTTTTCTATTCCCACGAGATTTTTTTCATTTCCATTTATCGATATTTTATATTCCATAGAATTCTTAATATTCCTTCTGTTTGATCGATATTTTTAGATCAGCGCACGACGAAGATGTGAAATGCAATTAAACACGCATTATTTGTCGTTGCGAGTCGACACCTCTAATTGTACAATCTAATCATTTAAATTGTCAAATTTTTGAATTGAGAATTGTCAATCTGATCATTTAAATTATTTGGATTTAAAAAGTTTAGTTTCTGGATGGGTCACGTCTATTTTATTTTATTGTATTCTACTGTATTGTAGTCCATTCTATCGCATTCTTTTGTAGTCTAATGTATTCAATTGTAGTCTAGTTTATTCTATTTGTAGTCTACTGTGTTGTATTCTGTTCTATTGTATTGTATTATATTGTAGACTACTGTATTCTATTGTTCATTGTTGCATTCTAATCTATTACATCGTATTGTATTATATTTTAATATATATTACAATAAACTGTTTGACTATAAAAGATACACTCAACAGAAAGTACGAAAAAAATAATTTATAATTCTTCCATACCTCCTACCTCTGGAAAGACTCGATAAATATAAAACAATCGCCGCAATTTTCATTAAACATTAGGCACCCAAGAACATTGTTGTTAAATGAAATTCCATTAACGGTAGGCTGTATAAAATAACAATTATTAGTTGCAAGGGAAATGTCATCATACGACGCCGCGTGCTAATGTTGACACTGACTGACCGTGTACACAATTTACTTCGAGGTGTTTGATTGTTCAACGTTATTCAACCAATAAATAAGAAATTCTTATCGATTCGACCGTTGAAAATTGTCATTAAAATATTCTCGGCGACTTCTGATTGCGAAAGAATCATTTCTGCAAGTAAATGACGACTACGCGAATAAGTCGCCGAAGGCTGCAATTCGGTTCGAATTTATTTATGTAAATCAGTTTAATTGAAATCCGAGCCACTGTTCGATCGCGTTTGCAAACGGTATTTTATAATCGGACGATATTAAAAATTTATCTGCGAGAGGTATCGAAGCTTTTGCACGCTGTTCTATTTATTGTTTAAAATACATTATGTAGAACCATTGTTGCTAATCGGAATACAATAAGAAACTCGCACACCCACGCAGTGTACGATCGTTCTTTTTTCATAATTTTTTGCAGCATGATTTATTAAAAATATTAACACTTTAGTGACCGCCATTTTTGGCATGGCATCTAATAATTTAAAATTAGCTCCCACATAATTATATAATTTTTTTAAATATTAGACACATTGCGCGATGGGTGAAGTAGAAAGAAAATAAATATTGTTTAACGCTAATATTATGGAAATATAAACATATTACTAGATTTAATTACTCTCTAATGACGTGAATGTTTAGAAGAGATCATAGTTAAATTATATCCGTCTTCGATTAATATTTAACCCTTTGCATTCGTAGCCATCTTGATTCGAAATCAAAAATAGTTCAATAACAATTACAATTTTAACTGTCTTTTCTAAATATAAACAGAATTAACAATGTAAGTATTATTTTTATACAATAATTGTTAGTGTTATGCCAGAGTCACCCTCGAGTGCAAAGGGTTAAACATTGAAATAAGGATTGCCATATAACAGATATAAATTTTCCATCTTGCATAGACATTTGTTAGTAACAAAAAATATAAAATAATATAAAAATAACAGTAGATGTAAATAAATGTGAAAATAACAAGAAATAAATCGTAGCGCAAAGGGGTTCACCGCGTCACAAATAATCGATTGTTGAACATTTCCCGAAGTTTGCGAAATATTCATAAACGTTTTGTCTTTAATCCATGTTTTACGAGCACTAAGCAAACCGGTTGCCGACAAAATTTATGCGAAGCAACGGCGAAAGCAACTGTTTTACTATGTGGAGAAAAGTTATAAAAATACGCGGATACGTAATGACTCAACTATTATAAAGTTCATCTGCGTTCTCAACTTCTCGTGCCTCTTATTTCTTCACCTACACTCGGGCTCTGATTTAAACAAGCACGCGAACTGCGTTTGAGAACGTTTTTATTTATTCAGAATTTTGTAAACATTTTTAGCAATGTCGATTATTAATCCTTAATTTAATTACTAATCCCTTAGGGTCACGATATAAGGATATGGCGCTTATGGCATGTAAAATAAAAAATTTTGTTTTCATATCATTTATTTATCTTTGCTGCAGTGTTCTTTAACAAATTTTGCAACTTATCATGTTATTGGTCAGACCGGTAATAAATATTTTTGTTTTATGAGGGAGTATTGTGAAAAAAGCTCTCGGCTGCTGAGGTTTGATTTTATTACGTATTTCTAGGTTATTTCCAGGTTATGTTAAAATTATGTCGAAGTTATATGAATGTCAAAGTTATGTCAAGATAATGTCAAAATTATGTCAAGATTATATCGAAATTATATCAAGCTTACATAACATTACGTTTATTATGAGATATAAACTCGACATAAAATGTTGTCTAAATCCACATAGCTTTTCCAACCAACAATATTCCCATTTTACAACATTTAATCCATTTTGTGCACTGTGACATTTAAGTGTTGCGACTAATAAACAATTACACTTTTAACAGTATTTCGAATAGAAAGGACGTTGGTAATGTACAAATTATTTTAGTGCGTGATATATAACAATGTTTAATAGTGCCGCGGAGTGTTTAACAAAGTTGCAAATCAATAGAATGGTACAGATAAAGTAAATAGTGTAAAGGGTTACATAAAGATGAGTGGTAGAAGACAGCTCCACCTAGAAAAAATTTGTATCACAAGATGCATCCCTCGTAACAAGGTAAGTTTTATTTAAATCGTTTCTAAAAACAACGGTGTAACTTAAAAGATAATTATGCGCTTATCTTGAAACGGGTCACCCTGTATATGCGGATCAAATGAAAGATTTTCCAGCGCTTCTTTATTTGATTCTGCCGCTGCTCGCGACTCGGCTACGCGTAATCGACACCGATAAGGGGATCCGATGGTGCATCCACTTTGTGTAAATAGTGTTTCAACTTTTTTTAATACTTCAGCCCCCCGGCTTTCTTCATATATTTCTACAGATTAAGCAGTTTATTATAAGCAAGCAAATTATGAGGCGAAATAAATTCTTCTGCATAATAACAATATAAATTAATAATCGGAACAGATGGCTGTGTAATACAAACGAATTAAATGGGATCTGACGACAATTGTACATAGTTATTTATATATTGAATTGTACATATAAATTATATATATATTAAAGAATTATGTAAAATTAAAATTACGTATAAATGTGATATAAATATATATTAAATAGAATATTATATGTAAGTATAAATTGGAACGTGTGGAAATCTGCTACATTTCGTGAACTTTAAATCTAAACAGCCCTTAATAACGTCAGCCGATTTTAATAAAATTTGCATATAATATAATATAATAAAATGGATAGAATAGAGAATCATAATATAAACGGATAGAACAGGATCTGACGTCAATTAAACGCTGCTTTAAAGCAAACGAAAAATCGCATTGCCTGGCTATGAATACAAATTAACCGGCAAAACTTTCTAAATAAGTCGCGCCAGACGCACATAATCTAAGATATATGCTAATTTCTCGCTCTGAAATCGCGAAACACTTCCTAGAAGTTATTAATGGAGAATGGAATAGGAATTGTATTTGAATACGTATGTCTACACCACAGATAAAGGCGCAATCAATATTAACTGTAGAATAAAAGTTATAATATATCAACTTTGGGCGACCTTGAATGACCTTCATAATAGGTCATTGTATTCGTCTTGAAACACTCTATCAGAATATAAATAAAGACACTTACTGTTCCATTTAAAAAAACAGAATTGACCTTCATATGTCCTTGACGCCCCCACCTACAGAAAAATTGGTATTACCAGATGATGAGCCCCACGATACCAAGTAAATTTGGTCTAATGCATTTTCTCCTATCTTCAAAAACAAGCGAGATATTCAGGTGACCTGTTTAAAATGCCCAACCCTGTATAGCAAATGTAGTTAGTATATATATTTGGTATTATGAATATACTTAGATAAATAAGTATACTTAGTAAATATACTCAGTATCATAAATATAATTAGTAAATATGTTTAGCATCATAATATTATCATAATTTATTATCATAATTGTACTTAGCAAATACATTTACTGCTATAAATATACTTACATAACTATGGTAAGTATACTTCCAAATATATTGACACAGTTAAGTATACTCAACAAATATATTCGCATAGAATATATCTTATCTCTATATACGAGTATATCTCTCCTTCTCCCTTGCGTCAGGTGAAATGTGCGCTTTAACCCTTTACGACCCTACATCCACCCTCAACCACCAGTATTTCGCATTCCTTTCCGTTTAAATACTATGTCACAAGTATCTAACCTTTAAAAAAGAAATTAATTACCTTCTCCTACTTAATACTTTATTATATGTCTCAACATAATCAAATTAATTGAACGAATTCCAACCAGCGCGGCACCTACGTATAAACCCAACACGTCCGCAAAGGATGAACAATCCTCGATTGTTAATCTGACCTCGATCTTCGTTAACAACGAATAAATTCCTGCTCCGCGATTCCGCGATCCCTAAGAACACATAGAACGACCTACCCTTTGATCCGGAAAGGAAAAAACACACAGACGCAGAGAGACACGCAGAGGACAAACGCCGACGCAGGGCGCGCATGCGAAAGACGCGTGGATCGGAGCCCCCACCATCCACGGTTTGCGTGTACATCACGGCGTACTCCACCGTGTACCGGACACACTATAAAAGCCCTCACCGGGCGACCTACTGGCTTCGAGTTAACCCGCCGAGCCCTTCGATCGGGATCTTCCGCATCTCGAGGCGTGAAACATCGATTTTTGGTGATCTTGTGCGACCCGACGACCGGCCCCGCAGCCCTCCGGTCAACATCCGGTTGCCTTCTCCCGTTCGAATCCAAGGTGAACTTATAGCGAGAGAGAAAGAAAAAAAAAGGATCGAACATCGGATGACAGTGTGCGATTCCAATCGGACCGCGTTCACGACGTTCTCTCCCTCGGACCGCCGACGAATCTCCGACTTTTCTACTTTCATCATCTTTTCAACTTTTGCTATTCCTGCGCGATTCGTCGTCCCTTTAATCGAATTCGCGAGCCGCGAGAGAAACGAACGCTCCAACGAGCTCGTCGCGTTCCCGTGAGCAGACTTTCGGGGAACCGGATATTTCCGCTTCTTAGAATTGGTCCGGACGGTGACGGCGACGCGGCGCGCGGGACGTCGGCGGCTAAAACGATTCCAAGTTCCGAGCCAGTTTCGGAGACTTTGATGCACCCACCAATCGGGAATAGGGACCGCGAGTTATTATCGTGCATGTCTCTTGGCCGCGACGTGATTCTCGCCGCTGGGATTGTTTCGAGTTTGTGGAATTGTTTTGCCGACCCTTCTCCGGCAATCAACGTGTTGAATGATTGTGTGTCGCGGTCGTCTTTGTCCCGGGGATATTCTTTAGCCACGATTATTCCGACATCCTCTGTCGCCGCGACTGTTGCTCACCTTTTATTACAATTGTTCACGCAGGTTACAACCTGTCGCAAATAGTTGGATAGTTACAGGGTTGTGGCGAGGCACTGTGGTTACGCTGATTGCACGCGTGGGTTTGGGAAATTGGAAAGATTATTATATTATTGGAAAGGAATAGTTGGTTGAATGATTTCGATCGGATGGTTTTCTCTATTTTTTGTTTCTGGTCGGTGCTGTTCTTTAACGGTTGATGCGCTCGCCAATAGTCGCAGGTTTCGAAGATAATTTTATACTTCTCAAGATAATTTTGGTTTCTCATCGATTCGGTTTGTTCTTGGTTAGGCTCTTATTGGTAAACGATGACGCGATGAGGGTGTGATGACGTAACGAGGGAGTGATGACGCTTTTCGTATTGTGTGCTATTTAATAAATATTGCTATTTTTAACTTTGCAAAAGATTGTTAACTGAGACGCGTAACGATCGGCGAGGTTCCAGATCACCGTTTGGTAGAAATGAAATTGAATTAATTCGATGATAAATATGTTAAATAAACAATGTTAAATTGGCAATCCGCGGAAGTAAATTTACGAAAATCTCGGTTGTAGATTCACTTTATCCGCTACAGTTGTTTACTTCCGGCCGGAGGCGCTTTTTAGCGGAGACTAATTGAATTTCGTTAGGGATTATGGCACGGCATCGTTCTCATCGAGTTTTTAGAACGAGGCATTAGGATCTTATTATTCTAGTTATATTCTTGAAAAATTACGACGACGTCGGGAGTTTTTCTCGACGAGAGGATTAATTTTAAATTCGAAGATCATCCCTTTGATTCGTTAAGATCGAAAGTGTGTGAGAAAAATTCTGACATGGAAAATGTATCATTGATCATTCATCATTACAAAATAATGATCAGGAATTAATATTCATCGGGAAATATATTAAACATTATTTATGATTATTAATAGATAATGGTTCACATATTATTTCATTAAATATTTCACTAAATATTTATTTTATTTGAAAGTGTACGTGGACCAGCAATTTTTTATTTATACATATATTTATGCCTCTATTTATTTCTCATTAATAATTATTATTTTATTCAGAATTGTTCCTGGACCAACAATTTTCATTCATGTATATTTATTCTTTTATTTATTGATTATTCTACTTATATATTATCTATATATGATTCTATTTATTTTTCATTAATAATAATTATTTTATTGAGAAATGAACCTAGGTCAATAACTTTCTATTCCTATACATTTATTTTTCTATTCGATTCTACTATTCCATTGATTTTTATTCATATGCTTTATTCGTTACATGTTATTCATACTTGTTATTTATATTTTTAGCAAATTTTACGCGGTGCTTTGCCTGCTAGAACAAGCGTTTGAATAAAATTACAATTATGTGTTTTTCTTATTCAGAGTACAACTGGTCACATGGCGATCACGTCCGAGAGCTCAGTGACGATTTTTATACGCACCTGGACCTTTATGATCATTTTATGCTTTGCAAGCAACGCAGCTGGTACGTAGAATATATTCAATTTTGTTGTTCAATGTTTTTGCATAATAAAACGTCGGTTAATAACTGGGCTTATCGCGAGTTCCTTAATTTAATGCTATTTCGATGTACACTTTTATTATTCTCATTATATTACGCACTACGAATATTCAAAAACAGATTTTCAAATATTATTAAATATTATCTGTTACTATGAAATATTTATTAAACAATAGTCATTGAACTGAATAACTTTTGATTGAGCTTACTATGTAATGGCATTATTACACAATGTTAAAAGATTATTGTTCATAAATGGAAATAATATTTTAGTAATTTATTTGTTGTCAAATATACAGCTGTTTTAACCAATTCCAGTATAAATGTAATAATATAAATAACTAAAACATGGACAATTAAATATTTGTAAGTTTAAGGTCATGTCAATGTTAAAATACTAATAGGTGATAGTGTAGTAATATATTTGTTATAGTGACAATATTTATTATTTGTAGTTACAATTTATGTAACAAAGTTTTGCTATAAACTCAGATAAAAATGTTAGAAAGCAAGAGTATCTTTACTGCTTTCTTTATTCCAAGAGTAAAATTAAGGAGAAGCATTCGGGTCATTGACTAATGGATTTTTCTTTTGCATCACTTAAAGAATAATACAGTTCAATTTGGTCCAGATTAAAAATGTTATTACGTTTGAAAAGTTTTATACGAATTCTTTCGTCTACCTACCTGTGTTCGCCTACTCATGATTAAAAATATTCATTACACGATTCCTCTATACATAATGATTCATAGATTTACAAATTATTATATTAATTTTCTTAATAATAATTTCTCAATACAACATAAATTATAGTAATACAAATTACTATATAAAACCATCGAATATAAAGATTATATCATTATAATAAATTATGCTACAAATTGTTTGGGAACATATATTAAAACTTCATACCTTATACACATTCTATAAATATTAATATTAAATTCTAATACTGTATATTATAATATTACTCATATAAATATTAAATAATAAATACAATAAACATGGAAATAAAATGAAGTGAATTATGTATAAACTAATGATTCATAGGCTTGCAAATTATGTTCTGCCTACATTAATTTTCTTAATATTAATTCTTAAATACTACAGAACTTATAAAAATAGAAATTGTTATAGAAAACCTTCGAGCACGAAGATTCTCTCCCGTTTGTTTCGCGCTCTGATGAAATCAAATGATCCGAGATCGTCGAAAGTATAAACCGCTTGGCATGTGTTATACTTTACAATTACAGAACGGGGAGGATTGTTTTAAAAACATCAATTACACTTTTCTCAACGCGGTCTCGCAATACTTACGCAGTTTGTCACAATTGTACGTTCCACTTTCCTTTCGTCTCGTTTGGAATAACACGTTAATTCTCTTTAAACGAAAAAGATTAGAAAATAACGAGTTTAAAGTGATTCTAATTTTTAAACATTAATTTCGCAATATTTCCAGCAGATTTCACATAGCTTCGCAAATCATTGAGATCCTTCAGTCGAAACGATAGATGTTAAATTGTTGCTTATATATCTACTAGTAATCTCATATTATCTGTAAACTTTTTCGAATTTTTCGATGAAGTTTATACGCTTTATAAACAAAGTGAAATGTGTATAATGGATACTGAAGAAAAGAATTTTTAGATATCAATATATTAATATATTATATATCACAATAATTCCATATAATAAATATAATAATATAGTATAATATTCTAAATTATAATATAATATATATATTACTAATATTATAAATTGTTACATAATAATTATATATAATATTATGCTTTTCTACGTTATAATAAATTTGCCTCTTTCTATTGACAAAATATAGAATCATGAATACAGCTTCGACTATAATTGTTAATAATAAACAATTTTATCTTTATTAATAATTTTTCGGTCTGAGACTTTCGTCTTTAATTTTGCACCATGCAAAACCGCGGGTGGGTAGAGCAAGGCAAGTACCCTAACTCGTTCCGACACAACGTAGCAATTTTCATTAGCATGATAGGCTTCGAATGAAGGTTTATTGTGACTATCCGTTCATTCTTTTCATCCAATCTCTCCGATGCTAGTGAAATGGTCTTTAAAATTTTTAATAGACACATCATGCGACTACTTCGCGGCGGAACCAGGAAATTTCTTTCGCGTTCCGATGATTAATGACAATGCCCGCCGGCGTAGATAGCAATCGTGTGAATTCTATTTAATGGTTCACTCGAATTACCAGATGAAACTGAGAATAGTTTCTAACGCAACGATTCGCGCAATTTTAGGTTGCCGCGTTCGAAAACATTAACATTATGTGGTAATAATAATAATAGCAGTCAAATTAGATTGATTTAGTTCGTGTTAATTTTATGACAGAAAAATGTTCGTTTCTTAAATGAGTTTAAACTAGCCCGCAACTTTATTATTAAACTATTATATAGTAACAATAATTGGAGTAAATAATAATATTAGTAATACTATTATTATAATATTGAAATCAAAATGATTTTTATCTCGTATCAATTTTACGATATAAAAATCTTCCTGTTTCCCAAAAGGGTTCCTGTAACTCTACAGCTTTATTATTAAACTATTATACAGTAATAATAATAATAGTGAATATTAATACTAACGATACAACTATTATACAGTAACAATAATAACACTCAAATCAAATTGATTTTTATCTCGTATCAATTTGACAAAATCTTCCTGTTTCCCATAACAGTTCAAACTTCTCCGCAACTTTGTTATTAAACTTTCATTGCCAGATCAAGCTACTTCAACAAAAGCTCAAGAAACAATTCCAAAAACTCGCGTTCCCCGAATATTCGATGGTATTCTCTTGTTCCCCCGCGTTCGCAAGAATTCTCGAAGTTAATTCGGTCGATGGCAGGCCGTTTCATTAAAAGGGTCAATTTATTTTGCTGCGAGCATAAAAATCGCCGTGGACCGAGCGCGGCCCGCTGTTTGCCGCTGATTTTATTTATGGGCCACCCCCGCGTGGAAAAGAAAGTCCACGACACCGATCATTATATCGGAATGTAAACAAATAAGAAGGAGGACTCCTCGATTAATCCTGTTCCGAGGCTAACAGAAAGTAATTATTTGCTGACCACCCATCCCCACCCCCGGCAGCGAACTTATCAACCGAGTTTGCAGATGAAAAAATTAATTGCACAATAGCATGTAAAAATTGATTTGGCAGTGTGGGGAAATGAATCATTCGATGGTATTTAAAAATTAATTTAATAGTGTGTGGAAATGGTTCATTTAATAGTGAGTAAAAATTAATTTAATAATATCTGAAAATGAATACAGTGGTATGTCAAAATTAATTTAATAATATGTAGAAATTAATATAATGGTATGTCAAAATTAATATAATGGTATGTCGAAATTAATTTAATAGCATATAAAAATTAACGTGTCTTTTTTCTGGAAATATTACTAAACAATTTATAGCAATAATGATTCTATAGGGGTACAATGATGCCAGCGAAGGGTTGGATTATTAAATTTATTGTTATTTGGCAAATTAATAAGATATCATGCTTGTAACGTTGAATATTATTCAAAAGGCATGTGCGATAAATCTCTAATGATAATTATTGTATAGTATTATTGCATTGTGTAAGTATTAGAGCGAGGTTTACTAAAATTTCTGTGGTTGACTCTGTTTCTCAGGTGAGCAAAGTTATGCAGAACTCCATATTGAATTATCTGATTACACTGTGCAAATGGTTTTCGGCGATGGTTCTCCTTTGTACAGGTTAATTTAAATGAAATCGAAGCGGACAGAACTGTGACATTGTTATTGAATAGTATTTAGGAAAAGAAGTTGTCATTTTGCCTGCAAATAACTGCAATAGCGCACTGTTATGTCATTTGACTCAAGTCATTTCGCTAAAACGCTTCCATAAATCGTGTTTCGTTGTGGTAAAACAAATTTACATCAATACAAATAATGCAAGATCATTGAATAACAATTAAAAATTTTAATTATAAAATACGTGTTTTAAGTAGGCATAGCTTTCGTCCAATAATTGTTATCGAATTATTATCAAATAATTTATTTATGCAGATAAGTATTTAGGGTGGACAAAGTCGCTTGATCTATACCTGTTGCTGATGATGTAAAAATGTAACAAATGTTACGATAAAATATATAAATATTATAACAAAAGGAGAGATAGGAATTGAATAGATTTTTATTTGTTCCTCGGACAATTTTACTGATTCGTAAATATTGTAAATAACATGTTTACATATTATTATAAACAACTGAAATATTCACAGTAATCGAATAATTTTGTTTACTCTGTACATTAATTATTATTTTACAAAATTCACTAAATAATTGCTGCGATCACGTGTAAAGTCTGTCAACAAATTTGCTAATATTGTTAATCGTATCATCGTACATGCTCTGATAATTTTACAACGATTTCATTTCCAAGCAATGAGTACAATAATTAACCCTTTACACCACAACAACGTCCATCTTAAATGTGAATACATTTCTTCCGAATTGAAACAGAATTGATTAAAATCTCTGAATATATATTAATAGAATAAAACATAGAACAAACAAGAAACTCTGTCGTTCATCCAAACAAATTATTAGGAGTAATTATTAAAAACATAAAGCTGCGCTAATCGACGGAACCGTGAGAGAAACCGCGATGCAAAGGGTTGACGTAATAGAATGCACGCTGACGAGTCTAACGCAATTTCAGAGGAGCATTATTGCACGTGATTGATAGGTTCGGTCAAAGAACTGATATTAACTGCAAAAAGCATTAGCTGCAATAGGCCGGTCGGCTTAAGGGGGACTAGCACGGCCAATCATAAACGAAGTTCGCGCAACTTCGTTAATGGGATCATCCCGCGGCCTACTAATCCGCCGCCTCCGACGGAGGCCGGAAATTTTACTTGTATATTCGGGGCCCCCGTTTATACAATGTAAGATTAACTACTTCACGCGTTCCGGGAGGTTCGGTTCTGGTAACCTGTTGCTAATCCCTGGGAGCTGTGCTAACGTTTTCCCATCGATTTCTGTTTTTACTGAAAATTACTCGAGCAGTTACCCACACCCACTAGTCCCCCATACTATTACCTTTCACGGCCTCCTCGTCTACGTGAAATTTCGCTTCATCTAGCAGTTTCTATTAATTATTAACATTGCGATACAAAGTGTATAAAACTATTGCGATAGTTTTACCCTTACTAATTATGTAACTAGTATAACTATAACTACTCAAATGTTTATAGAGATAATTATACTTTATAATACATGTTTGTAGTCACATGTTTCATAAATATTATTTCTGATTATAAAATAATTATTATTTCTAGCCGTTTCTATTAATTATTAACCCTTTGCACTCGAAGGCATTTCAACTGCAAATCTGAAATAAGTTTTCTGGCTTCTAGTAATTTTCATTTTATAGAAAAAAAAATTCATTCTGTGAATATGAAATTGAGTCTCGTGACTCATGGTAACATTTACACTTTCAATAATTCTTTAAATCTAAGCTTTGGCGATATTTATAAAAATCATTTTGGCACACGTTACGATCATTTCAATGGCGCTGCGGATGCGTCACTCGAGTGCAAAGGGTTAAAATCACGTTATAAATAAGTCTTCGAGCATAGTTCCGCGATTTATGTGCGATAGCTATTTTTTGATGCATTTTTTATGGGTATTAAACGAGTAGAATTTTCTATTTATGCGGTCAGGATATTTTTGAAAGGTTTCAGTTTTGTTATTTTTAGTTTAGGTTGTCAGACGATCTGTTGTTTCTTAAAATATGTTTGACACAGTTTTTCACCATTTATTAAACAAATAGATTTGGTACGTATGTGGTTGGGATAATTTTTAAAAAGTTTCACTTTGCCATTTTTATTTTAGCTTCAAAGCGTCCATTATTGCCAAAACTAGTTTTCACGTGACGTTTTTTAAATTTCTTGAACAAATAGCATTTTTCTGTACACTGGGTCAGGATATTTTTAGAAAATTTGTCTTCGTCATTTCAATGGCAGTGGTCTCGAATAAAATACATTTTCTACGTAGCGACAGATTTTTCGATCTGCCTGTACAAAATTCGATCGCGCCGAGGAAGCTCGCTTTGTTAGAACAACAAATTCTATGGACAAATTGCGTGATATATTTTCAGAGCAAACACGTGTTTTATCGTAGACGTGTCGGCGGACTTCCGGTTCGGTTTTGTGGCGGAGATCAATGAGCGGGAAACGTACGCAAAGGTAAATAAAGAAAGAAAAGACAGGGTGGGAAGAGTAGGAAAGCAAAGGGGGGGAAAGGGGTGGCGAAGAAGTGTCGTCGAGTGTTTGGTAAATGAGAATAATAGACTAGCAAGTGTCGGATGGCTAAACACGGGGGAAATGGCGCATGCCATACGATAATTCAGACAGCATAGGTAATTTATGATATTTAAGGTTAGGTGCATTATTTAATCCTTTCGTTACGGCGTAGGGCACCGCGGTTCGGTTGCAACATGGCGTTCATCAATTCATCACTGGCATTTAGTTTATTTAAGACATATTAAGGTTGTTTAGTTTATTGTGTATAGTTTATTTAAGTCTTATTTATTTGATTTATGTCATATTTAGTTTTATTTAAGTCATGCATATTTTACTTGAGTCATACTTACTTCATTTAAGACATACTTATTTTATTTAAGTCATATTTGTTTTATTTCAGTCCTATTTTATTTATGCCATATTTAGTTTTATTTAAGTCGTATTTGTTTTATTCAAGTCCTATTTATTTTATTTGAGTCATACTTACTTTCTTTAAGACATACTTATTTTATATAAGTAATAGTTAATTTTAGGTTAGGTATTTCGTTCCATATACGTATTTCGTATCTGCCTGATTATGACAGACGAGTGCTTTACAAATGTCATTTAACATTGCATAATTGAACCGTATAATAACATTTGTTATATACTTTGCGATTTCAAAAGTGTTAGAACCGCCCCCGTATAACACCGCCCCCGTGTCACAACCACCCCCGTACTACCACCGCCATTGGTCCCTTCTACTTTCGAAAACTCTGATCGATTCCGAGATAAATTCTCGACTCGTCCCGACCTTTTCAGGATCTCGCACACCTTTAGCTACATTTCACTTATCTCTTCCTTTCTTCCATTCTTTTCTTCGTCCATTTTTGTTTTAACACTATACAGCGAATTATGTGGTGTACTTTGCAGGTGATTTGAATCAAACACGTATCATGCTAGTTTTCACGATGATGATAAAATTGGACTTGTTTAATTATATTTTATTATATACATACATAATACATTTATATTAGCTATATTTTACGTATAGATATATTTTATTATAAATTATACAATATTCATTATAAGATGGACATCTATTTGCACCTAATTATTTATTTTACAAATCACATTCGCCAAAAATATCGTATCACCAAAGAATTGACCAGACTTTCTTTATCTTTGATTAAAATAATAGTCACAGCCTCCTCTCAAATTTGATTAAAACGACTGACATCGAGTTCCGCGATGTACTTTGCGGGAGATTTTAATCGAACACGTATCGGACCAGTCTTCATACATTTATATTAACCAGAACGATCTCCACTTAATTGGATATCAAGTTACGCAGACACGGTATCCAGTCTCTCGCGAAGCAGACTATGAACGCGCCTAGCTGTATCCGCGGTGCCGTAACGGCGGACAACATGAAACGTTCGAATGACGCGCGTGTTATGAAAATGCGCGCGTATATGCGAGCGAGAGAAACGAACAGTAGTTTTACGTGCCGTAGTTCCATCAGCCGGCTGACAAAGCGGACACAATCGAGTTTCCGATCCCCGTGCTCGCGACAGGCCACGGCATCCGTTTGCACCTTTGCTGGGACGGGCGCGGCGGGAGTTCCAACGAAAACTCCATTTTATCTTGTCATCGACGACGGCGGGGTTCGCTTCGCGAAAAAATCCTCGAGAGTGGAAACATTAGCTGGACGTTGCGTGGATCGTTCGAAGAAAGGTGCGAGAAGGTGTTGAAATTGTTATCCCCCCCCCCACTTGATTTGCCAGATACCTGTCGATGGGCTTGTCAATGACCGAGTCGCTGACTGGTTGTTGATGTTTTACTTGATTTCCCTTTGGAAACGCATTTTTGTTGGAAATTGGTGTACGACATTCTTTGGTCAAGCTTTTATTATAATAATATAATAATACGATAATATAATAATAAACTAATATAATAATATGATAATATAATAATATGATAATATAATAGTATAATAATGTAACAATGTAATAATATAATAGTACCTATAATAATATAACAATGCAATAATATAATGATATCATAATATAGTAATATAATAGCATAACAATATAACAGTACAATAATATAATAATGTAACAATACAATAATATAATGATATCATAATATAGTAATATAACAACAACAACATAATAATATTGTTATTAATACAACAATACTAAAATTGTTATAACAAAACAATAAAATATAATAACAATCTTAATAAAATATATACGATCGAAACAAATCGAATTATCTACAGTAAATAATTAAACGTTTTTAACGGAGTTATATCAAAGTCGAGAAGCTCCTGTGCAGCATTGCAAATTTTACAGAAAGTACGAAGAAGCTGATTCGTTGCAATTAATCCTAAATATAGTGAAGCTAAAAATCTTCAGGTATCTGTATGAAAAAATCGAACGTATTACTATAGCAATAGACGAGAGTATGGCAATTCTTCGATCAGAATTCCGTGTGCATCTTGTGGAAATATGCAGCCTGTACCACGAAACTGTTATTGCAACGCGAGACACGTGTTACGTTCTATATTACGTACATGAAACATTGTCGAATGCGTTGCAGATTTTTAATAAACGTCTATATGGTCAAATAATAGTCACTCTGTACATGTTCAATTTTTCATACGTTTCTTCCTCGACTGCGAACTACTATGTTTATAATAATACAACGGTATATTTATTATAATGTGCCAGCTTTTATTTTTATTCTATTTTTATTTTGTATAATATTTATTTATTTATTTATTTTATATTTAATAGCGATTCGATGTTACATTAAGGCTACTATATTTATTATAATGCAACACTACGTTTATTATAATATAACAATTTTTATTTTTATTCTGTTTCATTTTATACAATATTTATTTATTTATTTTATGTTTAATAGCGATTCGATATTACATTAAGACTACCATGTTTATTATTTTAAAACACTACGTTTATTATAATATAACAATTTTTATTTTTATTCTATCTTATTTCACTTCGTTTTATTTCATTTCACTTTATTTTCAATCGTATTATATTTCTTTATTCACATTTATATATTTCTATATATTTCTTTTTGTATTCCAATTAAATCCGACCAATCCATTAGAACGATTTTTCACGTGCTCCACGATTCCGTTTACATTTCGATCGATATCGGATCGCTTCGAACACGGAGAAAAAGTGTAAATTTAACTTTCGTTAACGCGGAAGAATCCAATTCAACGGCGGAACAAGTTTCAACGCGTGCTCGCACGGACGAATCTCTGAATGGGTAGCGGCCGCGTAGCCATTTTCTTTTTCTCCGCGTGGCCCAGGCACTTAGCCGCGCTGTTGAGGTTTTAATTAAACCAATTCACCCGGGGAAACTGGCCGCGTTCTGATTATTTTAGGACACCGTTTTAAGAATCCTAACGAGAGCCCGCCCACGTTAAAGCTTTCTTCAACATTCGCTTCCGGGGATTAAGGGCCGCGAGAAGCACCGCCGCGATGACGCGTTGCAAAGGGCACGTCGAATTAGGCGAATCGCGTGGCGATGAGCCACGGCCGTTAGGGGGTTCGTTTTCAAGCTGTTCGTTTCTCGAACACGGATCCCCTTTCTTTAATCTTTCTTTATTAAACTAGAAACGACGCGGGCTTTGCTTTCCTAATGAAAAATGTTATTGCATTCGGGATTGTTATCCTGGAGATTGTCGTGTTCGGATTTATGCAAAGAGACGATTTTAAGGAAGGATTACTGTTGCTTTAATGTTGACCAGTGCAACGATTTATAAATAGGATTTTAGCAAATTTTATTATCGATTATTTATTATCGTATTTTAATTTTATGTGGACGATAATAGTTTATAAGTAGAATTGTATTGTATATAAATATTATTATTATTACAATCTTACTATTAAATAAGATGAGTTAAAATCTTATTATTAAATAGAATAAATTAAAATATTATTGTCATTAAATAGAATAAATTAGAATATTATTGTCATTAAATTAAATAAATAAAAATATTACTATTAAAGAAAATAAATTAAAACATTGCTATTAAATATATAATTTTCATGCTTGAACATTGGAATCTAATGTTTTAATAACATCAGGATTCTAATCAATGATTATCTAACAAAACGTTATGTGTTCTAGGTTCTTGCCTGAGCTATGGTCATTCGTGCTGGGGAGGTACGCTTCAATTAGTCAATATAATTTTACCAACAATTATCCCGACAGATGTCCGCGTATATATTAAATTAAATCAATATCTATGAATTTTCGTTTTATCGAAAGCAGCTTGCAAACTTAACCTTCACGAATCTGCACACCCTTTCTTGTAAACAACAAATTGTTCTCACTTATTTATCGATTAATTTCGGATGACTATAACGTATCACAGTTTCTCCACTATGGCGCGATAAATTATTTGCGGTTAACGATAATATAAATCATGCTGTCTGGTATGCACGTTACTATAAGATTAATTAGCCGAGGCACATCGCCTCGGAAATGAATTATTGTTACCATTTCCATATAATATAAACTTGTGTTTTCTGTCGGACAGTTGTTTCGAAAACTATTTTCATTGCACAATTATTTCCTCGGACAGCTCTTATTGGCTTAGAAGATATTTTAATCTGAATATTAATTTTCATACTTTGATACCAATTATATGTGTGTATAATATATGATGTATATAATATATATATAATATAAAATATAATTGACCATCGAACCATTCAAATTTTGTTAGCAAACATTTTTTAATATCGCCGAT
>NC_135776.1:15343628-15395179 GCF_028453695.1 Augochlora pura | reverse complement strand
ACTCATTTATTTCTTCTCTAATTGTTTAACATCGCATCGATACCTTACTTATTAACTTCAATCTACAAATTTCATTAAATGTTTATACATTTTATAAATTCCTATTCATTATCCCTGCTTTTCTTTTATTAAATTCTTTGCGAATTTTCATCTACCACACGTCTTTAATCTCATACATTTAAATAATAACAAAAGTAATCGCACAATCTACCAATCGACATGTATTCGCATAATTAATTTCTCGAAATTCAGTAGCGTGGTCGCAGGTCGCAGAGGCAAGAACAAGCGAGGAAAAACAGTATAGCAAGCGTGGTTGGTGAAAAAGCAGGTCGCCTGCAACGTATAAACGAGTAATTCCGACAGGAACGCGAAATCTTTCTGTTGCGATTGCTAAATACGAGAATAGCGATCATACCGTGAGTCGGGCAGCGACGGCGTCGGGGAAGAGGAAAAATATCGCGAGGTTCGCGTTTCGAGGTGTGAATTATCGATATAAAAAGGGAATGAAGTCCATTATACCCGGGGGCGACAATATAAAGGGTGACGTTACGACGAAAAGTTGTGAGCCAAGCAATTTCGTTCTTAGGAGGCTGTATTACAGCGCTGAATAAATCTTGAAGCGAGCCACCTTTACTCCGCGGACCTACTTAGAGATTATTATCAGCCGCGATACGTGACAAAGTGCAAACGGTATTCCCACTTCTACGAACTTCCTATCACGACAAACTGAACATGCGTTATCAACAATGATCGCCGTTGAAATTTCGGCGGCGCTTTACGTACGTCGCTGAACTTTCCTGTAATTTACAGCCGGCGGCACCGGGAACGGTGAATTAGTATTAATATCTAGGGAAATATTAAAAATTAGAGAGCTATTACGAATTTAGGGAGATATTAAAATTGATGGAAATATTACATTTTATGGAAATGGTGAAATTGACGGAAATATCAAAAATTATAGAAATATTAAAAATGAGAGAGATATTAAAATTTAGGTGGAATATTAAAATTTATGGGAATATTAAAATCTAGGTGGAATATTAAAAATCAAGGAAATATTTATTCCTTTCATATCTTACGTATAGCAACGAAATTATTATTTACATAAATTTTTAGGTTAACAGTAATATACATATAGAATGTATCAATCTTACACTGTAAAATTTTATTTAAGAGGGAATCCAATTTTAAATTAAACTTGAAAATGGAGGGAAAGTTCTTGAAAAGTAACAACAAATTTAAATTATAAATTATATTGTCGTTGACAGGTAAAACGTGTCCTTTGAACGATCGAAACAATGTTTTAATGTTATTTCTTCTGTTTCGATGAAACCTCAATATTATAAATTCTATTATGCATTCGTGAAAAGAGATATTAATACGGCTTTTATTTATACGATAACGTGTGTCCGGAAATAAAAATAATATTACATTTGTCGCATGTACTAACATGTCGAATGCAATAGAATGCAAATCGCAATTGTTAATCTTATTAGAGATCAAATAAAATTCCCAATGGCACAAGAGCTATGGTGGTTTATACGACTTTCCACTCCCTTTGACAATTTTCCAGTGATCGATGCTTTTTAAAATAAATTTATTCCTTTTGATAAACAGTTTCAATGGATCCGAAATGGCATGAATGTTTTACAGAAACAATTGTTGCGTACAATAAAATATGATCATTTTCAGTCTCGAATATCGTGGCAAGAAATATTTATTTGAAATAATATGTTGCTATGATAAATATTTATATGATGTTTGTATGAAACAAATCTTTATATCCAATAATTGGATTTTCTTCATTAGGCATTATGGTTGTTAGAATAATCATACTGTGCCATAATATGATAGTACTATACTGTACCATAATATATTGTACTAGCATTAATAGTATATTAATAGTACTATACTGCAATAATAAATATATTAATAATATCATACTGTACCATAATATATTATACTGAGATTAATATATATTAATAGTACTATACTGTACAGAATATATAGTACTCGAATTAATAGTACATTAATAGTACCATACTGTACCATAATACATTATACTAGGATTAATATATATTAATAGTACTATACTGTACCATAATATATTCTACTCGAATTAATAGTACATTAATAGTACTATACTATACCATAATATACTGTACTAGCTTTAATAGTATATTAATAGTACTATACTGCACCATTATATATTGTACTGGTATTAATATATATTAATAGTACCATACTGTACCATAATATATTATACTAATATTAGTATATATTAATACTACTACATTATACCATATTGTATCTAGCACCAAATCGAGAAATCTCCTAATTTCCAAGACTTTTCTTTAGTATTAATTTACAGTTGTTACGACAATGTTGATAAAACATAATCGGGAACAAACACAGAGGTAAGAAAATGTGATTTTCCGTAGGTATATAGACGATGGTATATAAAACGATTAATTGCAAGATAGTACCAAGAAAGTTCCCTCTTGAAATCGGATTCAAAGGAGTGGAGAGAAAGATCTCGGAGTATTATGAATTCTATTAGTATTCCTAAGATCCTTCTCCCAATGCTATCCTAAATTTTCTAAAGTGACGACTGGTCTCCAGGTAGCAATTGCAAACTTTTGAAATCAGAGATCGGAATCACGCGGACGGTTCCACGCCGATTATGTTCGTATGGGAACCGGAATAAAAAAAAACTTCCGTATCAATTCCATTGCTCGAAACTTTATGACATGCTTAATTGCTTGGAACGGAGCCATTTTGACGCAAAATTTTACATTATTATTAATACAAAATTTGATTGGGCAATCATCAATTCTATACTATTTTATTGAATAAGTAATAATATAAATTTACTATAGAATTTATGGTATATATTTTACAATTTATAATATATATTCTATTGAGCACCAAATAATACATGCAGGTTTATTAAACAACTAGTTCCAATTTAAATTACCAAGATCAACACCATTTTGTCACCCGTTCTCACTGTTAAAATTACAAAAATTATATAAACAAATAAATAAGTCACGTAAATAGAGTTTCATAAATATTTATACTTAAACTTTATTAAATTAGTTTGTAATAATGTAAATATTATTACAAACTCGCATAATATTAAATTACAATCTGTATGAAATTAATGTACAAGCTTTACATAATTAACGTCACGTGTCAACATTGTAAAATAATTTCCCTAAAGTACACTTTCCACTTTGGATAAATATCATAGTTAATAATTTCGACGCGTTTATTTTACGTAAATGTTAAATCGCTTTTCTGGTAATTTTACGTACCGTAGCAATGCAAATTTAATTGTTAACAGACGAAATGTTCGACGTTACGGGCGAACTCTGTTCGAAACAAATAATCTGACGATCAAGGTCGCTGTTCCAGTTAGCAGGCCGCTACTCCATTTCTCGTGTCTTAATTCTACTGACCTGTTCCCCGTATCTCTGTGGACAAAAGTCAGTTAACAGAGCGTAAAAATGAGAACTGTTCTTATTTATTGACCTTGGATCGTTAATATCTTACCGAACGACTATAATCGATTCATTAGTGAAGGGATACGAGACAGTTCACATTTCTTATATTATACCTAATTTTTATTTATACCTAATTTTTATTTATACCTAATTTTTATTTATACCTAATTTTTATTTATACCTTATTTTTATTTATACCTTATTTTATTATACCTAATTTTTATATTAATTTTTCTAACAATTTAATCGCTTTTAATACTTGGACAATGAGTTTGGGGTCTAGCTTGACCCACAGTGTAAATGTTAATAATTGGGACAATTTTTTAATCTCTATTTTAAAAATATAACGCATAACAAACAATATATCTAGTCCTAAGAAATAAATAATATTCTTAGCTACAACACATAAATTAAATGTTATATTTTATTTTAATCAAATCTGTCAAAGCTAAATTCGTCTAGCTACCAAACTGATCCAAGAGGGCACAGTAATCGGTTACGCACAGTAACTAACAGATAGCAAACAATATATCTAACAAATAAATAATGTTCCCAGTCACAATAAATAACTTAAATTTCATGCTTCATTAATATCAAATATATGAAAGCTAAATTTTACTAGCAACTGATCCAAGAGCACAGTAATCGGGGGCGCACAGTAACTGGCACATCCACCCTAGAAATAACAAGCGAGAAAGGAGACGAGCTTTAAAACGGTTCTCCTTCGACCGCGGGAGAAAGATTCCGATAAAAGATCGTCTTCGCTCCGTGGGTGGGAAGTTGCTTACGTTATTTAAGCTCGAGGGTCGGCAAACCGTGTCTCTCGCTCTCTCGCGGGCTGTCGACAGCCGAGAGATACGATCTGCTGTTCACCAGGCCCGGAAGGTGGCCAAGCGGAATTCTTCAGTTTCGAAAAATCGTCGACGTCTGCGAGTGCTGAGTCGACCGTTGCCGGGGACGGCGAAAACGTAAGGGTGTCTCGAGACCGCGAAAAGTAGGCTCGAGGACGACACGAGCCCGGCCGACCACCGCGCGATCGAATCCCCACGATTTCTCCGCTGTCTTTCCTTCGGCTTGCCGCTGATTTGTCACACTTCCCCGCGGCCGCTTGAACTCTCGCCGCAATGTCGAATGAATGATCGCTTCTCGGCTGAGACGACGACGAGTCGCGATACCAGGTGTAAACATACGAGTACCGCGTCTGTACATTTTCACTGCAACGCGTTCCCGCCCCTCCGCGCGTCGTTTTATCAAGATCCAACAGTATTTTTCACTGGCGTCTGTTGAGCAGTGAAAACTTACTAAGATGTTGGAAACTTGTTGGATATTTGCGTGCTTCGAACTGGTTATCAAGAATGATTGCTGTAATAAAGCTGGTCATTTTTATTTTTATTGTTGGGCGGTTTGTGTCTCTTTTAACCCTCTTGCGCTCGAGTGACGCTTTGTTCATTTTATTATGTTAGGTTATGTTTTAATGTTGTTATTATATATTTATTGTTATTTCAGATATTGTATTGGATTATATATATTTTATTATTATTGTTATATATTTGTTCTGGTTATACATATTTTATTTTATCGTGTATTATGTTTATATTGTATATTTTATTACACTGTATATTGTATACTATATGTTATATTGTATTCCGTATTGTACAATACTATAATATTGTATTGTATTCTATATTTTACTACATATCGTATTGTATTGTGTACTATACTGTATATTATATATTGTAGTGTATTGTATATTATACTTTACCTTACATATTTTATTGTATTGTGTACTATACTGTATTCTGTATATTCTATTGAATTGTGTATTATACTGTACACTCTACATATATTTTATTGTATTGTATTGTACTTTATATAGAATATTATATATTTTATTGTATTGCACTGTATATAGAATATTATAATATTGTATCGTATGCTGTATTATAGTGTACTGTATATTGTATTATACTGTGCATTTTACTGTATATTACATACTATATTGCACTGTATATTATACTGTATATTGTACTGTGTATTGTACTGTGATTATACTGTATACTGTACTGTATATTATACTGCATATTGTACTGCATACTGTACTGTATATTGTATTATATACTGTACTGTATATTGTACTGCATACTGTATTATATATTGTATTACATACTGTATTGTATATTATACTGTCTATCGTATTACATATTATATTACATCGTACAGAGTATCATATTACATAATAACATATTTAACAACACACACCACATAACACTAAATCATCCAAATATTCCAACAAAAGCTAAACGAACGACAGAATAAAATCGAAACAAACCCAGACACTTCGATTTTCACGAAAACAAGCTTCTTTCTAATTTCCATAGGACTATCGACGGTAGAAAGCGACATACGCCGAGGTGATAGGCGAGAAGCCTTAATTAATAGGTGTGGTATTACACACAAGGATCCCAGCCGATAGCAATTTATGCCTCTTATAAATCAAGCGAGCTGACGTGCACGAAACCCATGAAATCCGCGTCGAAGGTGGTAGGTAAGTTGTGGTTTGATTGACGGAAGCCAGTAAATGGGAGCATCGCCACCCCGAGATGTCATACAGTGGTGCTGGAAACCTCCGGCGTTCAACGTCCCGTCTAGAAACGGTCGCGATAAGGGAGACCCGGAGCCCCCGTTCCAGAAATCTCTTAACGATATCATAAATTCGGATTTTCGATCCTTGCGGATCGACCGTTTCGGGGGGAGAAAACGACGATTCTCTTCGTGGCATCGTTCACCGAATTCCGCCCGTCAGAACACAACCCCCGTGCGCCGTATACGATTCTCGCGCCGCCTTGTTCATTTTTATTCGGTCTCTCTCTCTCTCTCTCTCCCTCTCTCTCTCTCTCTCTCTCTCTCTCTCTGTGCGTCTCTTCTGTTTCCATCAAAACAGCCACGTGCGTCGATAGAGCATCGGATTTCCGGGATTTTTTCTGAAAAACTGAGACTAATGGGTCGAGAAATATTTTCGCGTTTAATCCTTTGCCCTGCGATTTATTGGCTACGCTGATTTATATTCATTTGTTACTTATAAATTGTTATGTCAGGCAGGGTATTTATGTTTGGTATGTGACAAGTTTGGCTTAAGTATTATATATTAATATTGATAAGATATATTTCAAAGAGTTATTTCAGGAGAAATATAAATAAATAAAATTAACAAATAATTGATAATTCAAGAGAACTCATTTCGATAGTTTTAATTCATTGCTAGATGAATACCCCGGTCCGATGTTTCATTTATTAACTAACGATTTCTCCGATCTTTTAATTACTTGATCGGTCAAATGGCTTCGTTATTTACTTACACGACAAGCGTTGCTTCAATGTTAAGTATTATAAAATTATATATTATTTTTTATTTCTATATACAATAAACAATTATATATTATATCTTAAGTATTATAATATTAATAAAATATATTTCAAAGGGTTATTTCAAAACAAAAATCAGTAAAAATAAATATAACTAACAAAATGATTAGTCATTAAAGAGAACTCAGACAGTCTCGATAATATTTTAATTTATCGAATGCCCGGATTTGATGTTTCATTTATTAATTAACAAGATCTCCGAACGTTGTCTTTTATTTATTTGATCGGTCGCATGGCTTAGTTGCTCGTTTTGAAGGTACTCGGCGATAGTGAAATGCAGTTGCGATGCGAAATGACTCCATTTCCTCGTCGACTCGGTTCGTAAACTAATTTCTCCGGCGAAAATAAAAACGACGTCTGCGCAGCCGGCTGCCCGAAACATTTGCCCAGCTGTCGAAAAATCGTTTCCCGATTCGAAATTGATTTTTGCATTTGATACGCCGATCGCCTGACAACGATTTCAGCGACGCCCCCGACGTCCTAGACAATTTCGCTATAGGACGTTGCTAGCGTACGCTCGACGCTAGGACCGACAATTTGTTGTTAACATTCGCAGGGTTTCGCGATTGTTTTCGGACTCAAATCGACGCGTCGCCGCCGCGTTAAACACTGGCATAATGGACTGCCACGATTTCATATCTTGGAATTTCAGCTCTTTCCTCGAGTGTCAGCCATCGTCGCCGGTTTCTATGGGACGCCGCAGGAACCCGAGCACAATGGAAACATCGCGAGCAACGGCATGCATACACACGCAATCCAATAAAACAATGTACACTTTAATCCAATAACGTTGGTTGCTTCCAGCGCGTTACTTCGCCACGCATAACAGTCTTAATACAGGGGTTTTTTTTTACTTCTCGGTGGACCATACCGTGCAGCATACCAGATACCATCCCCGGCAGGATATGTTCAATGAATATTGATAACGCAATTCTTGGAGGAATTGGCGCGGCGCGAATTCGACTGCCGAAATTGCCATTGTGACTGTGCGATTGATGAATATTTACGAAAATGGTCGGACACTGTTTTTAAAGAAATGTAACGATCTTGAAACGTGTACGCCTCTTCGTTGCCAGATCGTCATTGCCAGATCATCGAAATTTCTGGTGATTTGCGAAAATGTAATTGGAAATTGAACGAATATAAGAGTAATAAATGTTAAGGGAAGTAATGGTGTTAACCCTTTGCACTCGAGTGGCGCCTCTGATGAGCCAATAAAAATTGTTGTATAATTAACAAAATAATGTTGGCATTATCGAATATACTTCTGTTAACAAGACTCAATTTCACATACACAAATTATATTAAGCACTAAACTACGGCTGGTGAAAATAGCAATTTTGGATCTAAGCTTGAAATGGTTCCGAGTGCAAAGGGTTAACATTGTGAAACGATGTTGATAATAAGTAGTGTGTAAATTCTATTTAAAAAGTTGCAGCGACGTTGTAACCTTGAAGCGTCGCTTGACTAGAAAACTGCGATGATCGTCGAAATTTCTACCTGCAGTCACGCGCATTTCACGTCATATCACGTGAATGTTTATAGTGTTACAGGAAATAACATCTAATATACTGGGTGAACGAAATCGTTGCGATTACTGTTGGCTGTTTTACTTGTTCTCTGTAACGCGAAGATATTACGAAGTGAAATATTAATTCGTTGCGGAGGGATAAATGTAATGATTAATACAAAAATTTGTTTCAAGGGCACTTCTTGCGATTTTAATGTTATTTGAACGTCAATGAAAAGGGGAATATGTAATTTGATCATTGTAATAAAGATAGAGATAAATATGATTGGATATAGGTGAATATAGTTGGGTAGAGGCGAATAATAGAGGTGAGTAGAGGTAAATAGAGTCGAATAGATTTAATTTGAGTTGGATAGAGTTAAATAGAGTTGAATAGAGTCGATTAGAGTTGACTAGTGTTAACTAGAGTTAAACACAATTGACTAGAGTTGCATACAATTGAATAGAATTGATTAGAGTTGAATGATAGAGTTGATTATAGATGAATAAAATTGAATAGAGTCGAATAGAATTTACTAGAATTGACTAGAACTGTATATAAATGAATTGAATTGAATATAGTTGAGTACAATTGAGTACAATTGAACACAATTCAATACAGTTGGATACAGTAGAACCATAGAGTTGAATAGAGGTGACTATAGTTGAATAGAGTCGAATAGAGTCGATTAGAGTCGACTAGAATTGACTAGAGTTCAATACAGTTGAATAAAGTTGCGTACAATTGAATAGAGTTCAATAGAGTTCAATAACAGAATTGAATACAGGTGAATGAAGTCGAATAGAGTCGAATAGAGTTGAATAGAGTTAAATAGAAAAGAATAAAGTTGAATAGAGATGAATAGAGTTGAATAGTGTTCAACACGGTTCAACAGAGTTAAATAATAGAGTTGAATAAAATTAAATAGAGTCAAATAGAGGTAAATAGAGTCAAATAGTGGTTAATAGAGTTGAATATAGTTGTGTAGAGTTGAACAGGGTTGAATGCAGTCGAATAGAGTTGAATAACAGAATTGAATAGAATCAAATAGAGTGAAATAGAGTCAAATAGAATCAAATAGAGTCAAACAGAATAAAATAGAGTCAAACAGAATCAAACAGAATCAAATAGAATCAAATAGAGTCTAACATATCGAAATGAAGCCAAATAAAAACGAACATTACCAGATAATGTTAAACAAAGTGAAATAGATCTACCACAAAATATGCTGCTTCCAACTAAAAAATGTTCCACTTCGACGATTCCTCGCGCCATCAAAAATCCAAGTAAAATATTTCGGAGGATCAAGTGAATTCGCTCACCCTGTACATTTACAATTTCGTGTTCCAGCAGCAATGTCACTCGGCCCGAGCCTTCCAGCAAACGTTAGCATCGGGAAACAGGGGGATAAAGGTGTAAACGTGGTTGCACTATGCGCCAGACGACTATAACAAATCGCGGGCAACCGTGTATCATTATCGATTAGCGAACGTGGTGTTAAGTTATTCCGCGCGCGCGTTCCATTCAACCGGGAATGATACCGGGACGCGGGAGAAAAAAATGTTTCGACATTCGGCCGTCCGTCGCCATTATCATACCAATTAGTTTGTTTAATTGAGGTTCCATTGTACGCCTGTCGACACGTATCAATCATTGCAAACGCGCATGCAATTGTTTCTCCATCTGGTTCCATATCGGCAACGGTACACGAATCCTCTGCCGCACGGATTGATCTTGGCAGTCATTCAGATGCTCGATGATTCCCTGCCGCGATTCTTGATACCGCAGTAACAACGAGTCCAACACTTTGCGGACGTCTTGGTGCTCTCTTGAGCATCGCGTGGTGCACGATGCTTGCGAATGCAGTTCCTCGCAATCAATTCAGTCTTTTATAGTCGTAGATAATGCTCGTTGTAAAGCAATATTGTGTGAATTATATCGACATTAATTTACTCTTTATTTCGTAGAACAATGATATTCACTTTTTGAGGAATTGAATGATTTATTTGCAAAATTTGTTTATATGCATTTAATGTTCGATTTGTTTGATCCCATTCATTTGATCGAAGTCGTGATTATTATTTAAAAAAAATATATATATATATATATTCATTTAATAGGAGACCGAAGGTGTGTCATTATTGTCTTGTTAATAATTATAGTTATTAGAAACTAAACTTACTATGTTATTAATAATTACAGTTATTATTCGGTTAATAACTACAATTATTATCTCGTTAATAATTAAACTTATTGTCTTATTAATAATTACAATTATTATCTCGTTAATAACTACAATTATAATCATATTAATAATTATAATATTAGAAATCCTGTCAATTTCTTAAATTGTTCATGAACTTATCAGAAAATCAAATTTCTGTTTTACCTTTTTATTTTCGATTGCAGACGAATGTAAATCGTGTAGCACAATATATCAAAAGAATTTGATCCTATCAATATAGATTTCGGTGTGCGGTAAATTCGGTAAACGGTATTGGAATCCGCATCCCCGTTTTGAGAGCCCGTAAATTCGTTCGGCTGTCAGTTACAGCGCCAACAACAAAAATTATGCAGTTGCGTTTACAAAGGCGGGGCGGCAGCGGTCCGCGAAATCTTCGGAAACACATTTTTCGAGAATATCGTTCACCGATTGCCCTGTTAGACCTGCTTAACAAATAATTCTGCAAAATAATAAGAATACACGCACGTTTCTACTTCCTCAACGCATATTATTCGATTTCGTTGTTAACAATTACAGGACTCGATTTTATAAGGTTTAACTTCTATTGTTGGAACAGCCTTTCGCGGCTTCAAGCATTATGCAGTGGAGAATGGTAATATAGCTGATTAATTGGATAGTGAATCATAATTATTGCTTCGTACCACTAATATGTAACGCTATTAATTTTAGATAATTCATCGATTCAGATTTATTGCAAATTCACTGCTCGAGAAACTGAACTAGGCGACCGAAGAAGCTTCGGCACGTGTATTGTAAATCTAATTGCGTTTAATTTATTTATATGGGAATTTTAGTGATTCGTAAATCGCATGCTTTAATGTTAAATAAATATAATTTTAATATTACATAAATATAGTAATAGCAATAAGTATACTTAATGTTGAATGACTTATTTGCATTTTATTCCACAGTGCTGGAGAAACGAGTAAGACGCTTGCTATATTTGATAGTTTATATTTATGTATATATTATGTGTATTTTACATCTACAAATTTCAATAAAAGATATAACGTGAAAATATCGTGTGCCGGTATATAATTATACATATTTATAATATATATAATATTATTATACATTTATTATTGGCATCTGATTGTAAGTCCGGAGTATCTTGATAAATAAAGAAAATTCATATCTATATAATAATATTATATATACATAATAATATATATATAAATATATAATTACCAAGATCAAAATAAATATAAATAATGCCAAAAGTAAAATCTGTCAAGGTTATCCTCTTGGTGGTCGATTGTCGGCAGTGAACGTGTTAAATATATATAACAAATAACATTATAAAACTATACCATCCTACAGTTAACACGTTCGTCGCCGACAATTAGACACTAAAATCCCCATACAATGAAAGCAATTTAATTAATTGAAATAAAACTAAAAAGTTCAAATTTATCATAGGGGATAACATTAGAACTCTTTCGCATTCGAAAAATCATAGCCGAATTCATTTTGCTCGAATATATCGCAATAAAAATAAATTTTCAAAATTGGTCCGAAATCAATGTCACCCAGACACGGGCGACGCGGCGACGAACGTGTTAAACCCAAGCAATTAATAAATAAACAGCACCTTCCGAATCAAAGAACATCATCCTAATAAACCCATCTGCCGCACCAACAACGATCCACTAAATCATTAAGTCGTTCCAATTGCCATAGAGCGTCATCCCCGGGCGTGCCAGAAAGAAAAAAAAGTGATACAGCTGCCCTATCTTACAGACCGGCCGGGGTGGAAAGCAGCAAAGCCAGCGGAATCCGTGTCCCTAAATCTTCTAGGATCGGCTGAGAGGCGTGAAACATTCGATTTGAAATATGAACGAGTGGCATCGATATGACGCGCGATTGGAGCACGTGGTGGTTCCCGCGTCCGCCGGACCGAAGGAGCCTAGCGGCCGCAGCTTAGGAGGCCGATCTGCGCAAGCACAGGTGCACAAGTTCGAGGGTATAAAGAGGAGAAACCCGAGCCCGCTGCGCGCACTTTGTGCTTCATCTGTCCGTCATTCACGTCGCACGCCTCGTTGTTTCGCATCGCAGTGCACACACAACCTCGCTCCGACGTTTACCGAGACACACGGCTGCGATTTTACTCTCGGGCCAAGGAGCCACACACCGCTGCACCGGAACTCACCACCGACCGACCGACCGACCGACCGACCGACCGACCACCGTCACCGCGGGCCACCCTTCCGCGCGCCCTTCGGCTTCGCCAGATTCGCACCTCGACCGATCCGGCCAGGTAGGTGCACGCATCTTCGCTAAAAACGATACCGAATAATCGCGCGAATGTGTGAGCAACGTGTTCTTCTTTTTTTCTTTTTTCTTCGAGAAACCGCAGGACGACGGAACAAATAATCCTTTTTCTCGAAGGAGTACGCGCGTTAGATGGACGCGGTGGACGGCGGCGTTAAAGCCAGCAGGATTTTAAGTAGATCCCGTTCGCACGGGTTTTCAAGGGATCGGTGAAAGTGTGGGCCACCAGTGATCGGATTATTCGCGGGGATTAATTAGACCGGGGACCGTGACGACTCGCCTTTCAAAGGCTCTGTGATCGCGTTGTAATTGTAGACACGGTGCCACGCCGGGATTGGCAGGAACGACGAACATTAGTCGAGGGGTGGGTGTCTTATTATCCGACGACTGACCTAGAAAAAGGGCTACGCCGTGCTCTGTTTAGGGAACGGCTGGCGGGACGGCACGCGTTTATGTGGGCCAGGGCACGTCGAGTCCGCTGTTTCGAGGCTTCGCGGACATTTTCAGACCTTTTTGTCGAGATTTGGCCGCCGATGGAGCGACGAGTACTCGAACGCGGTTTGCTGCGAGCTGGGGAGGGTACGCTTTAAAGGAAATGTAACGCGATGGGGACGTTGCGAGGGATTAGGCTGGTTAGGGGAATATTTTTTGGGGGAGGTTGTGATACGGTATTTGGATACTTAGGATATTCTGGGTGAGATTAGGTTCGAAGAAATGTAAAAGGGAACTGTGAGGGAATGCTGGTAATACTTGGACTATTTAGGCGTATTTTGGAGAGACGGTTTTATTGTTGTAGCCTTTGTGATATAGCATTTGTTAATTTGGAAAGTGGGTATTTAGGATAGTCAAGATGATTAGTTTGCTCCGACGAAATATAAAACAATAGGACGTTGGAAACGATTTGACTGTCTAGATAAAAATTTGAGAGATCATATTATTGTTATAAACTTTGTGATACGGCGTTTGTTAATTTTTAAAGTGATGGAAATAGAAAAATAATTGAACAGTCAAGACAAGACAGAACCCGGGTAATAATTACACTGTTTTAGTAAATTTTAGAGAATAAATTTTATTGTTATAGTCTTTGTGATAGAGAATTTGTTAATTTACAAAATGGGATATTGAGGATAGTCAAGATGATTAGTTTACTTCGACGAAATGTAAAATGATAGAACGTTGGAAACAATTAGGCTGATTACGTTAAAATTTAAAGGAAGATTTTATTGTTATAAACTTTGTGATACGGCGTTTGTTAATTTTTAAAGTGATGGAAATAGAAAAATAATTGGGTAGTCAAGACAATCAAGACTGAATGTTCTATTAAAACGTTTCTATTTAAAAGGATGGAACATTGGAAATAATTACACCGTTTTAGTAAATGTTGGAGAGAAGATTGTATTATTATAGACTTCGTGATACGACGTTTGTCAATTTTAATAGTGACAGAAATATTACAATAATTGAACAGTGAAGATCGCCTCGAGAAAATATAAGATAATAGAATATTGGAAACGATTAGACGCGTTTTACATAAAAATTCGTGGCGAGATCGTATTGTTACAGACTTTGCTAAACAGCGTTTGTTAATTGTTAAAGTGACGGAGATTGTTAAAATAACTGGACAGTGAAGATAATTAGATCGCTTCGAGAAAATGTAAAACAAGAGAACGTTCGCAACGATTAAGCCGTTTGGATAAAAATGTCAGAGAACATCTTATTGATACAGACTTCATAAAACAACGTTTATTAATTTTGACAAAATTAACACACGTTAAGTGACAAAATAATTAAGATGATAGAAAGTTGAAGATAAATGGATTGCTTCGACAAAATATAAAACAATAGATCATTGATCTGTATAAACAAGGATTTTAGCAAAATTAATCTCTTTAAATAAATTTTGGAGAGAAAATTTTACTGATAAACACTTCGTGAAACAATATTTGTTAATTTTGCAAATGCCATTACCGTCAGCAGCGTTGAAGTGCTTCATTTTTCTGCGGAGGGCACCCGAATCGTGAACAATTGCGAAAATAATAATAATTATACAATGTTGCAATGCTGTAATCATAATGCAAATGCAATAATCTTGTTTTGGCACATTTAGGTTCATATTTTAATAAATTTATATATTACTATGTCTTCAATCCTCACTTTGCCTATAATATAAATTAAATTTTCTCAAAACAATATAAATTAATTCTTTTCAAAATAGAATAAATTCACTCTTTTCAAAAATAATATAAATTCACTCTTTCAAAAATAATATAAATTCACTCTTTCCAAAATAATATAAATTCACTCTTCTCAAAACAATATAAAACCACGTTTTTCAAACTGATATAAATGATCCTTAATTATTAACATACCGAAGCTAATATTCGCCGAAATTGTTTAAAACCCGCCTGAAAAATTCGACGAAAGTGTCTTCGCTTCGTCATCACATTAACATATATCAATCATCAATCGCTTGTACCATCCCACGCGTCATTTAAATTAAATGCGAACAGCTTTCGCCTTTTTTTTTCATCGATCGGAGAATCTGTCGCAATTTCTAAATGTCAAGGTCATTCCTATTTATTTTAAACGAAATGATATCGACCCGCGATCCTGCCGATGCGTCGCCGCGTCCGAAGACGTCGGGTAATTTTTACGATCGAATCTGTTAGCTCGGGAGAAACGCGTCAACGTTCGACGTTCGCGTTCTTAACCCTTTCGCTGCGGCAGGTCCGAGGCACCGTCGCTGAACGGAAACTCGCGACATTTCCATGCTTAAAGTTTATTGCACAATACGTTCCGATATCGTTGCAACAAATAACAGTTTTAAGAAATTTTCAGAACCATTAAGCTTTAAGGAGTGATTAATCTAATATATCACTAAAATTCACAGAATATGTTCGGCCGACAATAAATAATGTTGCCGTCAACTACAGACACAAGTCGTATACGCATCGTTTCGATGCCGCATATATGCGGCGCTCGGCGCGAAAGGGTTAAAGTCGACGCTCGAAAGAACGACGCCAGCCTAAACGCGAATACATTCGGGCGATGTTTAATAAATCTAAACGCTACCGAAACTCGGTAGCCCCTCCGCTGTTACAAGTATTTTTCTCAGCGCGGAGTAACGAGCCGGATCGACCGAAGTAATTGAAAGTTGTACGGTTTGATGAGAAAAGAACAGGAAGATCCTCGAAGTTTCAGCAAATATGATCTTTAAATTAGGAACTTTCATTATGTTCTACTGAAATATCTTCTCTTAGGGCATTACCTTTTATCAATAGACTTTTCTGTGCAATTAAAATCGAAATGATTCTTTTTTCCAATATTATTCTACCGTTTAAAGATTATTCTTAATGTTGTTATTTAAATACGAATTATGTAAATGTTGTTATGACTTTTCTGTATAATTAAAATTGCGGTGATTCTTTTTTCCAATCTTGTTCTGCCGTTTAAAGATTATTCTTATTGTTGTTATTTAAATACGAATTTTGTAAATGTTGTTATGACTTTTCTGTATAATTAAAATTGCAATGATTCTTTTTTTCAATCCTGTTATACCGTTTAAAGATTATTTTTAATGTTGTTATTTAAATATGGATTTTTAAAATTATGCTTGATGATTGTAATTTATTTTTTGATAGAAGCAAGAACTGCTTTAAATTGAATTTCTATGGGGTTTAAATTGAGAAATTAGTATATTCGTAATTAATAAATATGTTGTAATATTGTCATTTGATAAATTTATTTGTGCTTCAGGAATTGAAAATTGTATAATAAATATACAAGTGAATAAAAATGACCTAATAGAATATAATCTAATATATTATAGCTTAATATGATATAATTTACTATGATATAAACCAATATAGTATAATTCAGTATAATACAATTCACTATAATATAAATCAATATAATATAATTCACTATAATATAATTCACTGTAATATAATTCACTATAATATAATTTACTGTAATATAATTCACTATAATATAATTCGTTATAACATAATTCACTATAATATACTTCAATATAATAAAATTCACTATAATATATTTCAGTATATTATAATTCAATATAACATAACAACCTAACAAAAAATATTAAAAATCAAATCATAATATAGCAGAAAAAGTTTCTTAAATTATCCCGTGCCAAAACTAAACTATTGTTTGTTAAAAGTGAAAAGGAAATTCAAAGTGTGAAGAAACAATAATAAAATTGCTTGGAGAAGCGAACGTCATAAATAAAAAGAGCGATATCTAAGAATTTTGAAAGAATAGAAGATTTACAGTAAAATTATTACCGACGTGTACGGATCCTGCTTCAGAAGTGAAAATAACGTTCTTTGGAACAAGCTACGTGTTCGCGAACATTGTTTGCACGAGCGAGGATGGTTTTTATTTCGTGGAATTGGCTAGTACCGGTGACGTGTTCACGGTTCAAAGAAGATTTAACAACCCGGCTACGTTCATGCACGTTTCATTTCATTTAAGCTCGTAATTGGTTAATTGTGTTCTGCTTTATTAAGTCTGGAAATCGTGTTTGTAGACCGACGGTGCGCATCTTTAAAAATCATCTGCCCTAACCACCGTCTCGTCTCGTTACTTCGAATAAATTAAATCTATTCATTTAGACGAAGAAAGGGAACTGCTTTGCTTATTTATTAACGCGATACTTGGTAAGTTATATAAATTGAGAAAAAAAGTTACGTAGTGATTGAATAATCTAATAGTGGATTTTTGTGACGTAAAATACAGCGAAGTGGACTCGAGAATGTTTACTAAATTATTAGCTGTAAAAATGGTTGAAAAGTTAATAGGAGCTTGATAAAAGTTTCAACAAGACTTACGTGAATCAGATGAAAATTTAAAGATAATTTATACGAACTCGATAAAGATTTAAACAGGATTTATGATAACTTGATGAAAATTTAAACGAAACATGAACTTGTTATTAAAATAACAATTTCTGTTACTTTAGTTCCTCGCAACGATTAAACAAGAAACGCGAATCTCCTTTGAAACATTTAATCAATTTTCAATTAAAACCTGATAAAACTGCAAAACCATAAATCACAAAATAATTTCAAAGACAATAAATAATCGTTGTTTATGCAATGGTACATCGTGTCGCAAACGAATTCTCCATTAGAAACGAGCCGTTCCCATAGAATCGTCGATTAACCGCGGCGTTTCTCTCGGCACGCCGCGCCAGTAATAATTACTTAATTCGATAATAACGATCAACCGTTCCAGGATACTTCTATTTCTCGTTCCGCCGGTTAACCGCGCGCGCGAGCTCTCCACTGTCTCTGAAAATAAGGAAATACTTAGGCCGGCCGGCACTCGTTGTTTTTCCGCCGCTTCAATTACACCGAGTACACTCGACGGTTGTCTTAAGGCGCGCGGCGACGCTATCGGGGAAACTTAACATGTTTGAAAATACCGCATACTTTCGACGTAGTCCGGAAACTTTTCCGCGAATTTCCCCTGCGCGGAGGCGGCAATCTCCTCCGTGGATACTTTTTTCCTGTTCGACGTCGAACAGGAATCTTGATCGATTAAGAGAGTTATAATATTATGTTTGTTATCATTTATAACATAGTTATAATATTATATTTGTTATAATTTATAACATAGTTATAATATTATATTTGTTATAATTTATAACATAGTTATAATATTATATTTGTTACAATTTATAACATGGTTATAATATTGTATCGTAACATTATATGTTATATTATTTGATATTACATCTATAACCTAGTTATAATATTATACTTTAACATTATATTTTACATTATTCAACATCATAATTTATATTTTAACATTATATTTATAATATACTTACAAATTATATTTACAATGATCCATGACATATATAGATTGTTATGTTTCAACATTATACTTTACATTAGTTAGCAATATAATATTATATTTTAATTAAATTAATATAAAATATAGTATATTCTACTGTAATTATATTATTTATTATACAGTATAGTGTAACATAATATAGTATACTATAATATAATAATATGGAATATTATATACTATATTATACTAATTATATTAATAATTAAAATATCAATGACGATATTATACATTATATGGCTAGTGTAATACAATATATCATGCTATAATATAATATATAATATATTAAATTATAATAATCTATAATATATTATAGTACAATATAGAGTAATAGAGTAAAATATATTATACTAATTACATTAATAACTATACTACGTATATTAAATTAGTACACTATAATATTATATAACATATTGCAATATATATTACTATACTGTAGCATATTTTAACATAATCCAGTATACTACAATATACCATATAATACAATAATATAATACAACAAAGTAACAAAATTGTCCTCATAAAAACAGCTCGCCAACAACCATATTTTTCCAAAGGACAAAGAAATCTTTATTCGCGACAAATACTTTGTTCATAAGTGGCAGCAAGTTCTCCGGCGATCTGCATTGTTAGGGACGCGCGCGCTGACATTACTAGGTCCCGATTGATTTCTGATAATTCCGCAGAATTTTGCCCTTGCAGAAAAGAGACCGACACCGTCTCCACAATTGCACCGCGAAATCGCATAAGATATTAGGTTGGTAAGATATCAGGTCGGTAAGAAATTAATGTCGGTTTCCGATCTTTCGAACTTTAACCTATGTTTTGAGATAACAATTCACTTTTTCTCTGTTCGCCTTTCAATGTCATCTTACGGTGCAGATGTCGTGCTGCACGTTGATTGGCATGCCTTTGTCTGTACCGTTAATTTGTGCTCATTCGAAGTTATCGACTTCGCAATGGACACCAAGCAAGTTCGTGTAATATTCGTTCGAAGAATTCATCAGTTCCGGAACAACAGAATTTTACGCTGATGGAATTAACAAACTGTCAATTTATTGGCAAAAATGTGTCGATTGTAATGAATCTTATTTTGTTTAAAAAAAATACCTATTCCGATTTGTGATATGTCGATTTAAAGATATAGTTTGGAAGCCGACGTCATTCTCTTACCAGCCTAATAGAATCCCTATCGTCTCGTAGCTGGGAATTACGAACGGTTGCAACACACGGGCGCAACACCGGGCATTGTAATTTAGCAACAATTTTCATCCCACTCCGTAATGCGACACCGGCCGCGCGCGTTCCGCGACGGGATAATAAATTCATTTCGAATCACGGCGAGGCATCACGGTTTCGTTATTTATTCGTCCATATTCGGCTCTCGCGAGTCTCCGTAACATACCGAACCGTCCGAAACAACGTTCGTCACGTTTCTATATTCTATAAAACGGATTTTAAGGTTCTGTTAATGTCAGCCACGCGCGTCGTTTTACAACAGAATTTCTAGGCGGGCTTGTTTCCAGCTCGTTTCGCTTTTCCATGCGCACGCATCTGTAACGGATAATCTATGATTTATTTATTTGTTTAGAAATATTTGGAGATTTTTTTATCCCTCAATCCTTTGCACTCGAAGTTATTGAAAGCAGCTCTTCTCAGCGAAGGTGTTATCATTTTGTATTACATAATGCATTTTGTGTATAAGGGATGCGATCCTGTGAATCATAAAATTGTTACTTTTTAACAGTCTCTTAAATAAAGAAAAACTTCGATAATATAAATATTATTTTGAATAGTAATATACGAAATTTTAGTGGCGAAATGAGAAACAATTAAAATGCTGTTCTATTCGAATTCAGTATTAAATTTTCTAACAATTTTTAAATCAATCAAACAATTTTAATGAATTTCATTATGGTACAATTATCGTACTATGTATATAGATTTAGGGATAACATTCATCGAAATTGTTTAAAAATTGGGGGTAACGCCGGTTGAAAATTGAATAGCGAATTTAAACGTTAATAATAAATTTATTAATAATAAAATTATTATTAGAAATAAAAGAAGATTATTATTGGAAATCTCCGTCGCGAGTCTGACCAGTCGATTGTTAAAATTGTTGTCAAGCGACAATCCCGCCGAACGTCGTAAGCGTAGATTAATCAACAATTTCGATCAGCTGTTCTAAAAACCTACAAACTTTAGGAAAAATCCGGCCTCCTGGGGTCCTCCTAGCGATGCTCCATTTAAGATAAATACACGATCCGTGCCAATTACTATAGTCGGTAAAACGCTGGCCGCGAGCCAGGCTATCCCGCGCGATTTATTATAAACTTCATTATGCAATGCGGTAAATAATTATTTGCTGTAATAAGTGCGGCCTCCGCGAGTGGCGAGATCGATAATCGAATAGCTGCTTGTAAGTGCACTTACATGTGCACGGAGATGTGCCAACATGCTGCAATATTCTATAATATTAACGCAAATGGGGTTATTGTTAACTTAGAGATATCGTTGACTTAGCATTTAGCAGCATTTTAACTTAAATTATCTTTGATAATTCAATTAAAATTATAAATTCATTTCTGTAACTTTTTCACAAATCAAATGGAAGGCTATTTCATTCTTATATATTATCATTTTTAATACTTATTCAGCATTGTTTGAAACATATTTTTCCTGTGTCAAAATATTGAAGTTTGTACGAGTTAAACGTTGATCTGTAAATTTCGTTCTCTTACGTTATCTTTCGCATTTTATGGAGTAACAAATTAGAAACCATTCCGATGAATTGGAAACGCTGTTGTTAGGTCAATTAAATAATTAGGCAGATCCTGATCTCGACTGCGCTTTAATTATTTAATATACCGCTTTCGACACAGTTCACAGGAGATACAAATTAAAAACCGTTAACGAAATACTCAATTTTCCATATTCCAAATATAAACATCCCTTCAACCCCTTTAACTCTCACTATAACTAGTTTCACAGCTACACAGATCATCATTTATTTATTACTAATAAACTTCAAACAAAAAGTTTATACCTATTATATCGCAATCGTCGTTGTTTAAACATTAACTACCATTTAACAGACTACCTTCAAAATCTTCAGAACAGAGTCTGATATTACAGCGCAAGGGGTTAATTGGGATTCGCTCTACGAATATATATATCAAAATTAAAATAACACGAGCAAGGCGCAGCAACAATATCGAGACCACGTTTGAAACCTTACAGCGGCTGCTACACGTGAAATTCATTTACCAGTTTCCACGAGTCAGGAAAATACTACAAGTTGAACATCTATTTCGAGTGAAATCGGCCGGAGCGTTGCGCAGGGGTTGCATTGTTTCGTCCCTCTCCCTTTCTCCCACCGCCGCGTCTTTTCTTCTTCGATGTTAATGATCGCCGCGACACGAAAGTTTGATAAAGGAACGCCCCTTCCATGTTGCCTCCTATACGGCCTATCAATTTAATTCCTGCTGCTTCCTTTTTTCTTACCGCCGTTGCACACCGGATGGCTCCTATCGTTACGATATAAATAGTGGCTAGTTGAATGTCGTCCGCTGCTTAGCCTTTTTATTCTCTCCCTCTCTCTCTCTCTCTCTCCATCTCTGTCTCTCTCTATACAATATATATAAATCTTTTTACATATCGATGTAGATAGATCATTAGATATATCGCTCTCTTTTTACGTCACTCTGCTGGTCTTCCTTACTCTCTCTCTTCCTTGCTCACTCTCTCTCTCTCTCTCTCTCTCATTCTTTCTCTATATTTTTCTCTCGTTCTCTCTGCATCACTCTCTTGTTCTCTCTCCCTTGCTCTCTCCATATATATGTCTCTCTCTCTCTCTCGCTCTCTCTCTTCCATACTCTATCTCTCTATATTTTTTTCTTTCTCTCTCTCTCTTTCTCTCTCTTTTTCTCTCTCTATATTTTTTTCTCGTTCTCTCTGCATCACTCTATTGTTCTCCAGTCCTCGCTCTCTCGCTCTACATATCTCTCTTGCTTACTCTTTCTTACTCTCTCTCTCTCTCTCGGTCTCTCTCTCACTCTCTCTATATTTTTCTCTCGTTCTCTCTATATCTCTTTCGTCCTCTCTATATCTCTTTCTTCCTCTTCCTCTCTTTCTCTCTCACTTTTTCTCTCTCTCTCTCTCTCTCTCCGTTACTCTTTCTTTCTCTCTCTCTCTATATATGTATCTATCTCTCTCCGGCTCTCGCGCGCATTGTCCGGTCCGCTCTCACTCGGCGTTTCACACAGTTCCAAAGTTGCATTGACCGTGCAGTTTACGAGCGCGCGGCGTTTATTGCATAGTTGCGCGCGGTCCCTGTTACAAAATAATAACTTGACTCCCGGACGGTCGCGGACGGGTCCCGCGCGCAAATAAAAAGTCAAATTTGGCGGCGAGAGCCCTCCGGGGAAAGAAGGTGAATTGCTTTGTTCCGAACAACATTCCGAGTTAGTGAAAGTTTCGATGCTGTAAATCGGCTTTGCGAGGCGCGCGCGCGCGCACAGTTTCTACGGGAATACGTAAGAAATTATAGCGCGACGATGATTTCGGCACATCGGTTCTCCTTGTACGCTTCAAAGATTGAAGAAGATTCAGTTTTCATTTATCGTTTAACGTTTGATCTAATTGTTATTGATTCGCTGATTAATTTATATATAAATTTCAGAGGTTCGAGGATTTTTTATTTGACTTCGATTCGTTTCAAGCTCGAAACTACCCTTAGTTTTTGTTGTCAAAATATTTTTGATAGCATTCTATGGGATTTTGTAAAATTGAAGAATATTCATTTGTACTTTATTGTTTAATGTCTAATTTGATTGTTATCATTTCACTGATTAAATAATATTTATATTCGCAACGTTTGGGGATTTTTGTTCGATTTCACTTTGTTCTAAACATATTTTTTATAGAATCGTATAGGATATTGTAAAATTGGAAGAGATTCATTTTTCATTTATTATTTGTCGTCCGATTTAATTATTATTGATTCACTGTGCAATTAATATTTAAGTTTGCAACGTTTAAGGATTTTTATTCGATTTCGATTCGTTCCGAGCACAAAACTACCCTTTCCCTTCACTGTAAAAATATTTTTGACAGAATTCTATGAGATTTTGTAAAATTGAAGAAGATGCATTTTTCATTTATTGTCTAACGTTTTATTTCATTATTATTGGCTCGCTGAGGAAATAACATTTAAATTCGCAACGTTTAAGGATTTTTCTACCATTTCGATTCATTGAATCCTCAAAACTACCCTCTTCCTTTATTGTAAAAATATTGTTGGTAGAATTCCGTGGGATTTCGTAAAATTTCAAGCGGAAAATTGCTGGAAAACGGAATATCAATAATTGCCGGAAACGTTGAATCGGATAGCCGGATAAGTGAATAATTGTAAGCGCGCTCGTACTTTGGGAGATCAGACCGCGTCAACGAAATGTAACGAGCTCTCGCTCCAATTTTCGGTAACAACGTTAATCAGTCCGTATTAATCTAGTAATTCAATGATAAACGTTCGAGTTTGCGTACGAATGAACGACGGACAAATTTGAGCTCGCGTTGTAAATTGTCGACGAGGGCGGACGAGGGGGGGGGGGGGGGGGGGGGGGGGGGCGTGTGGACATTTTGATCTCTGGAGATATCGGCCGCGTTGTGGACCGTGTAAACACGTGTAGTGTAATGAAGTTACGAACCAAAGCGTTGTAAATTTTCAGAATATTTTTGTCCTGTCATTTTGCGCACCTTAAATTTTATTTCTCGATAATTTATATCGATAACTAACTATTTGCTAGTAAGGCATCATTGTCGAGAAAAATTAGGGTGGACAAACAGATATTATTGGCTTTATTTTTAAATTATATTCTCTGGGGGTGTAAATAAATAAATAGAGATAAATAGATAAATAAGCAGATGGTGTTAAATGGGAAAATATTATTGTTTTATTTTCGTTTATTTTTTGTCGTAGAATCGACCCCTTTTCGGTTGTAGCATTGGTTATTCGACATTACATATTTTATATTTGCTTCGTTATGAGTTTATGAATTTTGAATTATTATACTACTATACTGTTATTTTAAATATAATTTATAATACAATATACTGTGTTATGTTATAAATATACTAAATATACTAGAAAACAAAATATATTATAGCATATCGTATAATATATTTAGTATAGTAAAGTAATATACGATATAATTTAATATATTATGCAATATATAATATAGTATTTTTAATGTAATAGTATAACAGTATAACATTCTACTAATATAATAATATACGAAATAAAACAGCAGTTAACTCGTAACAAAATGTATTATACAAAACAATATACTACAATATATTTAATATGAAAGTATAATATATAATATAATATACAATATATAATACATACTACATTATATCATATAATACATTAAATTACAACACTGTAATAGTACACCATTCTACTGGTATAATAACACACCAAGTACAACAGTAATTAACTCGTAACAAAATACATTATACTAAATATACTGCACAATAGGTACCAATTTTTATCAAATATTACACAGTGACTCACCAAAGTATTTGTTCACCCAGTTTCCTAGGTACAATTATGTGCAATAAACTAACTCATTAACACAACTATGCGCTAGTTACAATGAGATCTGGTACAATTCTCGTGCAATTATTTATTAAATATTATATAAGGCCGTCGTCACAGTGTCAATATAATTAAACGAACGAGGGAAGGACGGTGAACGATCGATAAAGAATGCTGTAGAAAGTACAAATATATGAGACACCTTTTAACATTAAAATTGATCGATAAACAAGGAAGCACATTTTTATGTTCGCGAAAAATAACGCGCACTCTTCAGTGCTCAATTATGCATAGAAATGATTAAAATAATATTCGTTTAACTTCTCATTTTAATTCCTGTTGCAAATGTGGAACGCAACGGAAAATATCTGCAATAAAGTTGTGACTGCAATTATTAATCCTTTGCGGTTGAAATTATTTCAACTTTAAAATGTAGAAATATAATATAATATTAGTATAGCATAATATAGTATAATATGATATAATATAATACAATATAATATGGTATAATTAATATCATACAGTATGATACAATATAATATAGTATAATATAATATAATACAGTATAATATAGTTTAATATAATATAATACAATATAATATAGTATAATATGATATAATACAGTATAATATAGTATAATATAATATAATACAATATAATATAGTATAATATAATATAAGAAAAATATATTCACTAAAATTATAAATAAACTAAAAATATGAACTAAAATCTAACATTGAGTTACAGTAGTAGGCACCGAAATTACCAGATAATTTCTAAAATAACTCTAATTTCAGAGGAATCGACTCCTAAAGATCGGTTTCCATCATTTTCGAAGAATTGATATGATCGTAATATACCTAAGCGTTTTCCAACTTAGCGTTCTGTTATTTTAAATGGGACGTTTTCGCGCCACGGTTGTTAAACAACCGATATCTGTAGTTGACGCGACATTAAGCAGCCAATAAAACGACGGTGAAAGACAGCCAATTTATTCGATCGTCTTCTTCCCTGTACTATACTGTAGAGTTTTCTCAAGTTATACGCGGAGATTCGAAAACGGGGCGGTTCCGGTTGTGTACGTACCAATCGTCTGGTCGTATCTGGCTCAGCCGAACGATACACAGGCGTCGTTCAATTAACTCCGAACGATGGAATCCAAAGGATTTAAGCGAGTGAAGAGAGAGAAAGGGAGACAGAGAGAGAGAGAGAGAGTCGCAAGCCATATGACGGCAATATTCAGACGCTCGTTTCTCGGCAACCATTGAGAATCAGGCTTACGCCGACGTGACGCTCCCTCGAAATTGGCTCAACATTTCACGCTGACTAACAATAAGTGCTCGCGTCGTTCGTCGGAGTGCTCTATGTACAATGTGTCCTATTTTAACATATAATCGTCAGCCGTTCCGCTAATGTATTTTTCGATTTTCTCGAGAACCCGGCGCGGGCGAGGGCGCGCGCGCGCACACAAGCCCCGCGACGGTAAAAGCAGCATAGAGCGGTCCAGATTCTTTTTTACTTCGGCAACGGGAATTTATTTTATTTCTGCGCCGTTGCACCGGAACCTCTATTTATTCACCACGGGAATGTAGTGTAAATAAAACGATTTCTCGGGGGATATATTTTTTCTTATTTACACTCGAGGGATTGTATTATTATGTTGTTTAATTTGTTTAATTTGCCATTAGGTGGAATTGTGAAAAAGTAAAGAGAGGGTTTCTATTTATCTTGTATTTGTTAGGGTTCTATTGTATGTTTATGTTAATGTGAATTACAATTGTTATTTGACACTAATAGAAATTATATTAATATGGTGTATTGATTATATTATTATGTTACATGTTATTGTATTTATTATATTATTATTTTATATATTATCGCATTTATTATGATTATAATTTTATGATGAAATATTGTATGAAGAGTAGGTGTACTTTAAAAAATTAACAAACATCGAATGCTTATTAAAAAGATGGAAACTCGATATTTATTTTTTAATTGACAATTGAACAAAAACATGAGCTTGATAACATAACATGAATATTATATATTTACTGCCAACAGTTTCGTAAATGTTTGCTATATGGATGATTGTTACTTGGACAAATGCTTCGGTGAAGCAAACTATTTATCCACTAGGCAGTATAATACAGCTTTTAATGAATTATATTCTCTATTCCCAAGCCTGATATAAAAGTGAATAAAAGTTCCGGTTGCTTTCCTCGTGCCGGCGATATTTTACGAAAGGTGAGCTCCGAAGTAGCATTATGAAGCGTGTAGAACGGTAGAATAACAAACATTTACGTTCAACGATAATAATTAAAGTGACAAATCGTATTCGTTGCTGTAACGAATCAATAAACGCCGGAAAATAATACTTATCCAGTCGTTCGGATAATGATAATAGAAAATAATTGTCTGAGTCCCTTGTTCCCTCGAATATCAATGATGGGTCTCTGGAAAAAGGAAGACAAAGTTGCTTCGTATAAAAATAAATAATAATATTGCAACCATACACCACTTTTATTAGTTTTATGGTACCAGTATTGTAAAATGCATCACAGGGAATGATGTCATGCTTAGGAAATAATGTTTTCTTCGCTTTTTGTATTAGTCCCTCCCATTATGGATTGGCCACTCCTCAATTGTATTGGTCCCTCCTTCTTTGTATCGACTCCACCTCTTTTGGTTTGATGCCTCCCATGTTTGGGTTCGGCCTTTCTACTTTTGGATTAACTCTCACGTATTTAGGTTAAGTACTTCTTACTTTTGGACACCCCAGTTTTGTATTAGCTCCACCTCATTTAAGATTAGTCCCTCCTTCTATGGACTGGCTACACCCCTTTTGCATTGACCCCTCCTTTTTTGTATTGGTCTCTCCTTTTTTTAGTGGTCCTACAATCTTTGTTTGCCATTTCTTCTTTTCAATCAGTCCTCATACTTTGAGATTAGTATTTTTCAATTTTGGTCGCTCCCGCTTTTATATTAGTCCCTCCTCATTTAAGGATATGCCCTCTCCCTATTGCATGACCCCTTTTGTATTGGTCCTTCCTTCTATATATTGGTCCCTCCTTCCCTTTATTGCCCTTCCGCTGTTTGGGCTCTTCCTTTCTACTTTCAAATTAGCCCTCACGCTTTGAGATTAGCAATTCTCACTTTTAGACACTCCCAGTTTTGTATTAGCCACTCCTTCTTGAAGGTTGGCACCTCCTATTTTACTTTAATCACTCCTACTCTCAGTTTAACCACTTCTACTCTTAGTTCGACCCCTCCCATATCTAGATTAGTCCCTCCCTCTTTCATACCAACCCCTCCCTTTTACATTATCCAATACAAACAATAATATTAATCAGCATAAAAATTTACTTTCCAAAATTAAATCTCAATCAAAGTATTAACAAAGTTGAATTGAAATTGTATTTCATAAAGAAAAAGCAAGTGTCCTATGAATTACGAGAAACTCCGATTCAACGAAAATATAAATTAAATTTCCCTCATTAGGCTATCCATCGACTATATAAATCGGGGAAATCTCCCCACTCAGTCAGCCATGTATTCAGTCAGCCTTCATAAAAATATGAAGCTTTGAAAATCGCTCGTTCGTATACACGAACTATATTTTATATTAATACTAATAATAAAAAAAATTTATATTTTATATTAATACTAATAATAAAAAAATGTATATTTTATATTAATACTAATAATAAAAAAAATTATATTTTATTTTAAAATATTAATAATTTTATATAGTAAACGTCAGATTGTCATCGATAACACGCTACATTTTCTTATCGTCGCCTGTTGCAATAATTAGCGTGCAGTTGCGATTCAATATTGATTTACTTCGCCACGCAGAGATTGCAAAAACTGTGTGGCGCTTATGGTATCCGGTATCGCGGTCCGGATGCGCGACTAATACCGCCGCGGCGGTATAGCCGGGGCCGTTCCGCCGAATTCGATGGCCGGCGCGTGTTTTTCTTTCTGTTTTCCGTCTGCAAATCGGATTCTATCCGCGATGGTTGCCGGGGCGGTAGGCAACAGAGCCGAAGTTTCCTTCGATCCGCCGAGAGGGCGATTACAGCGCGGCGCCGAGTGTCGTTTAGATGCTGCCCGGATCGGTTGAACTGCACGCTAATTGCATGTACAAATATACAATTAAGGGTTCATTCGCGCGACTAAGATATTCCGGTTGGACATTTTTGTTAATTGACTATTGGACGTGGTCGGACGCCGGATTAACGGAAGCTCCGAGGAAAAAGTGTGGCGGCGGGTCGCGACGGACGCGAACTCGATTCGGAAGATATTCGCTAAACAAATTGCATGCGAAATTGAATCGAACGCGAGCGACGGCCTTTAAAGAAATCGTTCGCTTTGCCGACGCTGTTGTCCGCGTGAGAATTGTCTCGGGATTATTCATAATCTCGCGGATCTTATGGAACACCGACTATTCCAAACCCTCTCATTTTCCTCGGAATTAATAACATTTTCATTATAAATTGATGTTTCAATTACGTGATATTATTAATTTATTAATTATGGTACATTGATGTGTTATATGATTCATTCGGTATAATTGATATTGATTCGTTAATTGATCAAATAATTAATTGATTATCTAATGTTAATATGCGTTGAGATAAGTAATAGATATATTTGTAAATATATATGAAATATTTATAAACAGGTAAATGCAACAGCTTTATAAATATATAGAAAATTATTTAATCATTTCATAATATATATTACCTAGTAACATATATTTTAAAAAACTGTATGCATTGTAAAATCAAGTGAATGTTAAACAAGTAAATACAAAATCTTATACTATATAAAACAATATCATAACGTATACTATATCACGTATATTATAACGATTACAGTTACTAAAATATTGACCGGTACCATTTCCATTAAAAAACAAACACAAACATTTAAAAAACCCTTCGCAACTGACAAATTAAATGCTGTCAATATTTTTCTTTGTTAAAAACACTTGTTCGGTATCTCTTTCAATTTTATAATCATTTTCCAATTCCCTTTAAAAGGCCAGCATCGGTCTAATAAAAACATAGACATTCTCGTTAATAAAAATTTGGAAAAATCGTGCTTCCGAAACCGCGGTATCCATTCAATTTCGCTGGCCAGTGTTTTTCGTTTCATCGCGGTCTCCGCGGAAATTCGCGTATCATTTTCGCGGTGGCGGTTCGAACATGAATTTGTTAGTCGCGCAGGCGGCGATACGGTTTCACATCATTTTCCCGCTGTTAATTCTCTTAATCATGTTCCCGTCCACGGTTCATCCTCAACTTTTTAATGGATAGTATCATCGTCGCGGTCATACCCGAACCTCATAATTCTTTTCCTTTGTCAGCGAGTCAGCGCCGGTGCCAACTGAATAACCTAATTAAAACATTTCTCTGTCATCTGATGGAACGATATAGCGACGCGGATGTTCGCGGACGCGGGAACTATTGTTCTTAAACTATAATTTTCGGTCTGTCCGAGACAGTCAAATCAAGGTAATTAATTATTTTCTGAGCCGATGATACGAGAAAATATTTAAAATATATGAATATATATATATATAATTTTAAATGGTTTCAAGGGTTGCGTGATTTGGTGTTAATAATAATTATTTAAGCGAACGCATCGAGATTGCTGAAATCGTATATAAAACAAAAGTAGAAGCTAAAATTATAGCCAATATTATTATATAATATGTTTCATGTAAAAATGAAATAAAATATAGAAATACGATATAATATGATTAATATAAAAATATAATATAATATAATTAGTATAAAAAATGAAATAAAGTATAGAAATATGCTATAATAAGATTGATATAAAAACGAAATAAAATATAGAAATATGCTATAATAAGATCGATATAAAAATGAAATAAAATATAGAAATATGATATAATATAATTAGTATAAAAATGAAATAAATAAAACAAATGAAATAGATAAAATAAACATTTTTTTTTTTTATTAGTTATTTATTGTCGCATTTATTGTCACACTAATATTCCAAATATATAAAAATACTACTATCTTTAATTAACCTACAATGAAAGAACGATTACGATCGTTAACGCGTTAAAAATATTGAAAAATTCTTTCTCGGTGAAATGTTTCTCTGCGATCACCTTTCACATCTTATTTCTCATAAATGCCACGTATTTAGGAAAGAATTACGCGGCGTAATGGGAATGCTCGCTAAACGCCGATAAAAGTTCCTTTATACGTATCAGATCGGCATTATTGCCGTGTTACCGTCTAATATAATAAATCCGATTTCCCCATATAGGAATCGGGGGCTTCCTCTTTGCCGGATTGTCATGGCGAGGCCGCCGGGTTGGTCCCGTTATCCCATGGAATTATTTTTTTTCAATAGGGAAAGACGTCCCCCGGCGTCGGGGAATCATTTCGATAAGACGGATCGCTGAGTCGCTATCAGTATTCGATTGCGACGAACGACCGTGCAGTTTATAATGCAAATAAATCCACGGCAATATAAATCGCATATTTCTCGTTGCGGCGATCAGATTAGCCGTATCCTACTTGCATAGGTTAGACGGGGGCGCCATTTACGGGAAGTCCGCGGAGAATGGTCTCGCGTTTTGCAATGTCGATGGTAGAACATTGTAGCCGGAGCCAGGCGAGGCTACATCGATTTTGATACGATCGATGATCCATTTGTAAAATTCGCTGGATCGAATCTTGTGAAAAATTATACTGTATTAATTTATTGCTTAATTTTTTTAAAGAATTGAATTCTTTGTAGTAGACGTAGGAATTTCTATTAAATATGACAATTTTTTAATATGTCATGTTTCTATTATGACAATTTTTTAATAAGTCATGTTTCTATTATGACAATTTTTTAATATGACACGTTTTTAATATGACAATTTTTTAATATAACATGTTTCTATTATGACAATTTTGTAATACGACACGTTTCAATATGACAATATTGAAGTTATTATTAGGCTGATAATATGTATTAATAGTTAAATATAAAAAAAGGTTAAAAATGTTTTATCATTTTCAAAGTATTTAATTTATTAAGCAAGGGAGTAAATGTTTATCTGGGACATTTTTGTTTCAAATGACATAGGATAGTTTTCGTTTTGCATAAAAATTCGCAATTGTTACTAATTGAACTTTGTAGCAAGTTATGTAAAAATATTTTATTTCGCATGACAATGTGGAATTATTAGGAAATTGGTTCCTGCTTAATAATATATATATTACGTAATATTATACACAGCGCACGTATTATACATTTTATTACAATTTGTGTACGCATACAATCCTGTATATCAATTAAACAATAAACTCCTCACTATATAACAAAAGCACTATTTAAAAAGAAATCTACACAATAAAACGTCTAAAAACTAAACAATTTACTATCTTACTGGCCGAATTAGCAAGAAAATAATTAATATATCATTTTTATTAATATATTCTATTATCCATGTAATATAAGCTATTAATCTAGCGATGGAATAATTTATAGCTAACAATAAATTGTCCGGGGAATTATTATTTCGACGTAATCGTGTCCAAGCAGCCCTCCAATGAAAATCGCCACCTAAAATAGTTGATGAAATTTCATTTTAGTAATGAAAATCGAAATGCTAACAATGGGAGGAGATGATACCCCCTAAATTCCCCAGCAGTATTAAACTGCAATTGTTATTTTAATTAAAGAGACATTGGGTGATTATCGATGACGGTGAAATAACGACGCGACAAGGGTTTTGAATTATCATGGTATGGATCTGCAGGGTAAATTGAGATGAGTGGGTGGCTACTCGAAAATTTTGGGTACCAGAGACTCGAATCGAATAGAATCGAGGTTAGCTCGTGATTTGGAAACTTGGAAATACTATGTGAAAAATTCGGGTACCAGAATCATGGCTAGAGTCGGGTTGAGTCGGGCCAGTACCTAAAAGCTTGAAAGTCTTATCTGAGAATTTCGGGTACGAGAGTCTCGGCTCGAATCGGGTCTAGTCAGATCAGTACCCGAAAGCTTAGAGATATTACTTAGAAATTTCGGGTACCAGAGTCTCGACTCGAGTCGGCTCGAATCAGGTTGAGACCTGAAAAGTTGGAAATTCTATCATTTTCAGGTGCTAGAGTCTCGACTCGAGTCGGCTCTATTTGGGTCAGTACTCGAAAGCTTAGAGATACTACTTGAAAATTTCGGGTCAAGTCGGGCCAGTACCCGAAAGCTTAGAGATATTATCTGAAAATTTCGGGTACCAGAGTATCGGCTCGAGTCGCCTCGAGTCGGATCAGTACCTGAAACTTGGAAATACTATCTGAAAATTTCGGGTACCAGAATCACAACTCCCGTCGATTCAAGTCGGATCAGTACCCGAAAGCTTAGAAATATTACCTGAAAATTTCGAGTACCTGAGCCACCACTAGATTCGGATCGAGACCTGAAAGTTTCGATGTACTACCTGAAAATTTTTGGTACCCGATACTCGAATCGAATCGGGTTAGGACCCGAAAGCTTGAAGCCAGTACCTGAAAATCTCGGATACCCGACTCGCAAGTTGTAGTAGGTCCAGACCCGAAAGCTTGGTGATACCCGAAAGTTTGGATATACTAGAAAGCTTGAAAATACCCGAAACCTTGGAGATACCTGAATGCTTGAAGATACCAAAAAGCTTGAAGATATCAGAAAGCTTGAAGGTACTCGAAAGTTTGAAGATACCAGAAAGCTTGAAGATGCCAGAAGGCTTGAAGATACCCGAAAGCTTGAAGATACCAGAAAGCTTGAAGATACCAGAAAGCTCGAAGGTACCCGAAATTTTCAGGTACCCGAGTATCAAAGTTATGTCAAAGTTATGATTAACATAAACTTTCGAGACCAAGCCTGAACCCAAGAAAAATACGCAACCCAATCCGAACCCGAAGAAAATACCCGAAGCTAATCCAAAACGTCAGGTACCCACTCACCCCCAGTAAATTGCAACGCATGAGTAATTTCACAATCGCGGTGAGGTCCACGTGAAGAAGTTTTTTAGAAGGAATAGCCAGAATTCATAAATCTCGCGGCTGAACTGCACGAAGTTTGCCTCCTAAATCTAAAGCGGACCATCCTCGCCAAAACGGATTCCTCGATCGGCTGACCATTATCCCTTTGGGAAATAAAATTTACCGTTTCCTTATTAAAACAGTGCTCGCATTTGTTCGTTAATTTAGCGGAAATACTTGCCGTAAGCTATTTTTGAAAGAAAATTTGTAGTTGAAGGTAAAATATAATGTAATAAAACAACAATCGCATTGAAATATCCATTTGGAAATTGGTCGATACTAATCATGGCAATTAACTAATGGACTTTTTTGTGAAATAAAAGCTGTCTGCATCGATTATAAGAATGAGAAACTAATATATTGTTTCTTTCTTTTTAGCAATTTTAATAGATTACCTCGCTCCATTCAATTAATTGATTTTAGTGTGTTATTATTACTGTTATAATTTTATTCGATATATTTACCACTTGGACATGAAATGATAGTTGCTTTCATTGTTATTATTCCATAATTATCAATGCTATTCACATAAAAATATAGAAAATTGAATAGTTAAATTCTCTATTACGTCTTTCAACATAATACAAAATAAAAAATTACAAAATAACTTTACAGTTACATTTTTATAACTTTTTACTATATCAAAGAAAATACTGTTAAACCTAATATACACAACATTATTATTATACTACAAACAAGAACGCTAATAATAAATATCATTAAATACCTTAAATAATAACATCAAGAGCCTTACTCCTATTAAAACTACAAAAAGAACATTAAACTATATTATAACATATATTAATATATTATTATATTATAATATTTTTTAAACTATATCGTAATACTTTGTTTATTCGTAAATTCTCGTCGGCATAATACTCGTTCGCAGCACCTATCCGATTGAAAAATTCCAGATAGAAATGGCGTGCTCGAATGGTCAATCTCGCGGTTGCACTTTTCTCGGCGGGAGAAATATCGCGGTTCCAAGAACAAAGCGGTTCAAAAGTAAAGAGAAGCTAAAAAATGGAGAGCTGGAAACTCCCGGACGTGAAACGGCTAATATTATAACTAACATATCGCGGAAGAAAGAGAAATACCCGCCGCACTTCTCGCCGCGCCGCGCCGTGATATATTGGCGGAGCCAACGCGAGATCGAACCTTCCATAAATTATCCGTGGTTTGCCCCAGCCCCGAAGCTTTGCAGCAGACGCGAACTACTTGAGAAATCTTTTGGCTGTTCTTTACGGGTGACCACAGCTGTTCCTGTATAGTCGTCGATGGTAGCGGTACTATTAACGCCTCGTGTGTCACGGTTCTTTCTACTTTTTATCGGGGGATCGACACGTTGCGATCGACTGGATTAACCCTTTGCGGTCGCATGTCGGATCTCGGATGGCCAAACTGTTTATTTATTTAACTATTTATTTATGAAATGGAAATTTATATTGTTATGGGAATGTGTATCTTTCAGGTCGCATAGTGAATGGTATTTCGTGAACCGGATATTAAAGGAATTAGGGTTATATGTAACTGAAATTATTATAGAATTGAATATAATAACGTTGAATTATAATTATAGTTGCAATATAATAGTATAATATAATTATAATTGTAATATAACTGTATAATATAATTGTAATTGTAATATAACTGTATAATATAATTGTAATTGTAATATAACTGTGTAATATAAGTATATATCATAATTATAATTGTATTATAATCATATAATATAATTACAATTGTATTATAATCATATAATATAATTACAATTATAATATAATCCTATAATAAAATTAGAGTAATAATATAACTGTATAATACAATTACAATGATATTAAGAATAATGATATTAAAAGTATCATACTTTAATTATATACAAGTGTATAATAAAATTACAATACAATATAACTAATATTACCAAGTAATATTAGTAAATTAATTATTGACAACAATATTCTCAATTGATTCTACCGTCTAATCCTATTATGGTTCAATCAATAATAATAAATAAATAAATAAATATATAGACATTTTACTATAAAATTTTAGTCTTTTCGCAAGATGGCTGCCTTAATTATCATATTTAATGGCTAACAGAGACTTTCAGCGATTTTTATCGATTTAACTAACACGAAACTCAATTGTTTTGTTTAAAAAGACTTCATGAATGAAACCACGTTTTCTATACTTCTTCACTACAATGAGTTGAATAATCTCTGTACTTCGACGTGCTCATAGCGATCAGCTGTTCGGAAAAGTTAGGGTCCCCCACGAAGTTAAAAACAGTTATTTTCACCTGGGAAAGTCGTGTTAACAAACTTTTTTTTACCACGAATTTAGTAACAAGCGCTCTTCTGGCAAACAGACGCTTCGCGGTTTACTTGAACAGGTATACTACAGGTACCAAGTAGACCAGATAAACCACCTACACAAGGTAAATTTTCTATGCAGGTACGATTGTTATTAGATAGGTCTTTTACAAATAATTTTATAACAATTTTTAGCAGAGATCGACGAAGTCTATATGATTGTTTATTCTACTCAGGTTTTAAAGAATAATAAGTAAAGGAAACAATTACATTAATTATACTAAATTGCTGAAAAAGTCGACAAATTAATTATACCATCGACTCAGAAAGAAAACAGAAGTTGTACGAGAGCAGTTCGATTATATAGTGCAAAAATTAATTTATCTTTTTTAGTAAATTTTTCCATTAATGGAAACCATGACTGACTATGAGAAATATTTCTCAACATAATAGTTTGTTCTATGAGAAATATTTCTCAACGTAATAGTTTGTTCTATGAGAAATATTTCTCAACATAGTAATTTGTCCTATGAGTAATATTTCTCAACACATATTTCCAGAAGCATGTTCAGAGTGATTGGTGAATTATACTGAGAAAGAGATGGCGAACACCATCAATTGTATTGTATAATTGTGAAAATGGCCCGTCGAGCGAGGGTTAATAGACACTAAAGTACCGTTTGCATGGAAGTGCTTGGCCCAAGTGCTTATCCGGAATTAAAGCGACTAACGTCTGCCATGTTCCCAGATCGTGCTTATAGAGAGGGAGAGAGAGAGTCCTCTATATGTATAGCCGGTCCAGTAAGCATTCGCAACAATAATTTCCTTCGGCGACAGTTTTCTGTCCCGCTGACGGGTCTACGGAAGTTTGCCTTCATACCTTGCCGGACCCTAGCGAGATTTATTTGCTCCCAGACTTATTCCTTCCCAAAGGTTATTTTACCAAAAGGTCAACCTGCGCCCTCGCTGACTTTTATATTTCACCGAGAAATCGCGAGATTTTTATTACTGGAAGACCAATTCAGGCGATCGTATTCGTTGAATTAATATTTCAGGAAATATTGAACTCTTGATCGTTTCACTGATCATGTTATAATGTAAGTTATCTAATAGTAAGTTGTGAAATATCTTAGTTAATTGAGTAGCAATATTACAAATTATAGTATTAAAAATAGTGATATTAAAAATGATAATATCAAAAATAATGATATTAAAATTAATAATATTCAAAATAGTAATATTGAAAATGATAATACTATAAATATTAATATTACAAATCATGGTATTAAAAATGATAATATTAAAAATAATAATATTCAAAATAGTAATATTGAAAATGATAATACTATAAATATTAATATTACAAATCATGGTATTAAAAATGATAATATTAAAAATAATGATATTAAAAATGATAATACTAAAAATAATGATATTAAATCATACTTTAGTTAATTAAATTGTCCAACACTCCACGCGATGTACTCAATCCTTAAACACACTATTAAAGCGAATACACATTATTCATACATCGTTTATTTAAAAAAAGAAAGAATGCGAATACAAAACTGGCGTAAACGATCGCCGACTTTTAATCGCTGTTTAATAACAACCGCGTTGGGAATACTTTCTTCTGTCGTGGCAGCAGCATTTCAGGAGGTCCTTAAAGCAGTTTTGGATAGGCACTTTCTGGAATGGTGCCCAACTGCGCTGTCGCAGCTGCTTCAATGGTTTCGATCTTAATATAACGGCGCGGCGTTTCGGTTGGCCGTTCAATTCGGCAAAAAAAAAAGAAAAACGAAGAAAAATAGAGCTGAACGCCGCGCAACGACAAACGCGAGACGGATTAATTAATTAAATTTTCGGCAGCTTGAACGAAACTCAGACGCCCCAATTTTATCGACGAATTATCCCGGAGTAGTTCCGATGGCCTATTCTGGGTCACCGTGCCGATTTTCCACGGATAAAGTCGATACACCTGGCGTCGACTTAAACGTTGCGAAACCACAGCGACGTAAGTTAAGTGGAAAATAATAATAATACAGTGTAGAAATAATGATAACAGTATTAAAGTATAATTTCAAGTTTTGTTTAAACCTCTGCGAACGTTCGCGTTAACGCGCCGCTTTCGGAGAATTTCTGTGGTGTTTCCGAGCCACCGTGATGTCCTGCGTTTATTTCGCGCGCTTTAAGACGTTCCTCCGCTTTCGAGCGAATGCCAAGCGAGCTGACAACCGTGAAAGGGCTGAAGAGCTTCTGCGGATAATCATTATGTTAGGTTATGGCGTGGTCACCGAAAGTCTGTCGTTCATTTTTCTCGTAGGAATTTTTGCTTAATTTTGCTTCGTCGACTCTTGTGCCGTAATTGTTGCTGAAATTATTCAAGTTGTTTGTTACGAATTAAAAATATTAATGGGGAAAAATATTGATTAAAATATTGTTTTAATAATGTAATAATTAAATAATATGAGAATAATATTATAATAGATAATAGTAATATATAGTAATATAGAATAATATATTATTCAGTATATTATTTTGTATGATATTGTATACTAATATAATATAATATGTACTAGTATACATATATGTATGTATATGTATAGTAATATAGTCTATATAATATATACTATTATACTAATACAATCTATAATATATATATTAATATACTAATATAATCTATAATCTACACTAATACACTAATATAAACTATAATATATACTGATATACTATATTATATACTTACATATAATAACATAATATAATATACCATTCTATACACAAATTCAGAAAAAAATACGAACGGACTGTTCACATGAATTTCGATTGACACTATTATTTTTACGATATTTATTCTAACTCGTTTAAAATGTACCATAACCCTAACCTACCAGATATTTCAGTGAAGAGCATTAGAGCAGATAAGGTTTTAAGTTGAATCAATTAGGTCTCAGGTGAGAGGAAGAATCCTATCTGACAGTGCGACAGTGATTTCTCAGCTTAACGTGAGCGTAATTGAAAATCTCGAGCACATAATTCTTTAACTTAATCGCTAGACATTATTACGTATTCCTAGAGGTTATTTTAAAATGATATTGTTTAAACGATACTTAATCATTCATTTCTCTTGTTTCTACAAAATTACTTTAATTACTTTTCAAATTTTATCATTATTTTGTCTATACTAGAGTTTATTTATCTTGATCTTTTATAAACATCAGTTAAAATTGTTCGATATGGTTATTTAGATTTAATTGGTTTATTTAATTATTTTAATCAATATTATCTAAATTAAAGTTTATTCAACTATCTTGTCTTCTTTTATAAATATCAGTTAAAATTGTTCGATATAGTTCTTTAGATTTAATTGTGTTATTTAATTATTTTAATTGCTATTTGTTTCGAAGTTTTTATTTTAAGTTGAAGAAAAGCAATTCTGAAAATGTGATTAATAATAATGGGTATCGGATGAAAAATTAAAGGTTAGATACATTTTTTCTAAGAACACGTTCTCCGGACGAAGAAGTCTAGCAACAAAGTAAGACGATGCTTGTCCTGTTGTAAAACAAGCGATAACCGTGGCGTGAAGTCTCCCATATGGGGTTCTATTTAAAAGGATTTCGTCTGTCTAGGAACCGCGAAAAAAGCCGGATAAAATGGGGTTACTGTTTGTTTCCTCTAACAAAGCACACGTCTTTCCGAAAACTGTGAAATCTAAAAATACTGTTGTAGTCACGCGGCATGTGCCGTCCCTTATGCTGATTATTATTTCACTTACGTTTTACGAGCACACTTTTCCCGGCATCATTCGGCATACAGCGTTAAAGTTTCGGGCAAGATGGCGACAACCGCGTAGAAACAATTCGACGAAAAATTGTCTTCGCTGTAGTTCTAAAAATTTTCCGTGCGGTATACACACTGAACGATGCTGTAAGCATACAGGATGACAATAACAGGCTTCTAGAATGGTGCAATATAAACGTGATTAGATAAATTAGACACTAAAATCCCCACACAATTAAAGGAATTTAATTAATTAAAATGAAACTAAAAAGTTCGCATTTATCATAGGGGATGGCATTGGAACTCTTTCGCATTCGAAAAATCATAGTCGAATTCATTTCGCTCGAATCTATTGCAATAAAAATAAATTTTCAAGATTGGTCGGAAATTAGTGTCACCCAGGTATGGGTGACGCGGCGACGAACGTGTTAATAGAGATCACCTATTAAATCGGTGATACACCATCAATGAACCGTAATACGGTATGCGATCTTGGAATCCACTTCTCCCGAACGCTCTCCATCGCCGATCACTTCTCCCATCTCGCAAACTCAGCATCCAAATCTCTGGGATTCTTAACTAGACATTCTACAGATTTCAAAAATCCGACTACCCTAAAAACTCTTTGCTCACCGCTAGACCTCCCACGTCTTCAGTACGGTTCACAAATATGGAATCTTCGCCGACAATGTTATATCGATAAGTTAGTAACAATACAGCATAAATTCTTAAGATCCGCTTCATTTCAAATTGGAACACCCACACCATATTATTCACACCACTGTGAACCTATCCTTGATACCACGAACACGAGTACACTTAAACAAAGAAGAACTTTGGCAGACATTCTTTTCATTTATAAAATTATTAACCAAGCAATCGATTGTCCACCCATTCTAGAACTAATTAAACTAAAGGTTCCCGCTAAAGCAATACGGCCAAAAGAATTATTTCACGTGGATTACTTTGAAACCAATTTGGGATCTCAGAATTGTATAACCAGAGGATTAAGAACGGCAATTAAACTTAATACAAAAATCGACTTCATTGACAATACATTGAGCCAGTTCACAAATGCAGCAACTCTAGCCATTGAAACACACGCTCTGCGATTTCTTCATGATACACTCTTATATTGTAATTTTTAATTTATTTAATTTAATAATAATTTATTAAAATTTATTATTTAAATGTATTCCGGTCTATGTATATGTGCATCACCTCTGTGTAAAACGAAAGGGCCTTACTAGCCCGTTAATAAAGAATAATAATAATAAAGCACGCGTCTTTCGACGATAAATGGAATCTCGACGATCTTGAGCTTAGGACGAGCTAGGAAAGCCACCTTTGCCCCCGAACAAGAAACAAAGATTCCGCTAAAGGAAAACCGGCGACGTTGTTGAATGGATTTTCTGCGGCCATTTATTCTCTGAATCTACGTAAGAATGCCGGGGAGAAAGACGGTCCTCGCCGACTGTCGTCCGCGCAAACATTTTGTCTCATCTGCAGTGCAGAAAAAAGTCGACCGTAAAAATGTCCAAATCGAATATAGGAAACGTATAATTATTTTGCGAACACGGGAAACAGGGCGAAACTGTTTACGCAAGTAGGAGAAACAGAATTGTTTCTCAAGGATGATATTTATTATTTATATTATTATAAGTGGAATTTATATAACTTTTTTGTGGATGCGAGGAACACGTGTTTTGTAAACATAAAGAATAAATTATTTATTTGCAAGTACGTAGAGTAGATGATTAATTTGCAGGTATGTAGAGTAGATGATTCATTTACAGGTATGTAGAGTAGATGATTAATTTGCAGGTATGTAGAGTAGATGATTAATTTGCAGATATGTAGAGTAGATGATTAATTTGCAGTTATGTAAAGTAGATGATTAATTTGCGAATATATAAAACACGAAGTTTCTATCACAAATAGTAATATTACAGGTTCTGTTTTTTTATTAACAGAATTTATTATATTATCTCAATTTTTATTAATTTTATTTGATACAAATGATATTTCGTAATTTAACAATGAGAAGATTCCTTCTCAATCAAGGTAGCAATGAGTGCAAAGGGTTAATTGTAAGCATGGCTTGTGAATGTATTATATATTACATATTATAAACTGTATACAAAATATATTATATATTATAAACTATATACAATATGTATTGCATATTTAAATTATATATAATATATATTACATATTTAAATTATTATATTACATATCATGAACTATACATAAAATATATCACATTATACGTAATACATAGTACTCACGGTGGAATAGAATTTTACGCGACGAACAATCCTAATAAATAATTTCGTCGTGCCCATAAAATATTTAAAACTTCTAAAAAACCCACAAGCACACATTAATAAAATTCCTGCAAGTATAATAATTAGACGCTTATAATCAATCATTCTAAGCCCTAATCCCAAAAGCGAGGGTGGTTCGCTCATCTCGAACTAGCATATGCGAGAACAACAATGAACAACAACGAACAACAATAAACAACAACGAACAATAATAAACAACAACGAACAACAAGAACACGTACAAACGCCATTAACATTCACACCGACGTAAACAATTGTTATATTAACGTGTGCCCATTAAAGAGCGCCATGTTGCATATTGTTGCTGCAGAAGCTGCAACTCGTGCCCCAATAAGCAGAAAAGTCGCCTTTCCACGTCCAATTACACACCCTCGCGCGTCGAGCTAATCTGGAAAGTTCATCATCGATACTCTTCGCACGGTACCCCCGCGCCGCGTAAACTTTCGGATTTTCCAAGATACACGGTTCGTTCGCATTAAATCAATGTTCTAATTAACCCCTTCTGCTATAACAACGAGCCAGGCTCGTGGCGAATATTCCAAACTCAATTCAACCCTCCGCGGTTGGAATTAATCCTCTAATTTATTAGTTTTATTAATATTTTAAAACTATATTTGTTAATTCCTTTTTAAAGTATACAATATATATTGTATATATCGATTTGTAAGGTTTATATATTGATTTCCAAAGTTTATATATTGATTTCCAAAGTTTATATATTGATTTCCAAAGTTTATATATTAATTTCTAAAGTTTATATATTATATTATAAATAGCATTGCCAACTGAGAGTATACCTAGGACCGTAAAGGGTTGAACAATGCAGCGGGAGAAGCTTACGGTTTCTCCTTTTGATGTATCGAAGAAGTAGAACGATGCTTAATAAATAATAATAAGTAAATATAATAAGAATAATAAAAAGAAACGATACGAACAATAATGGTAATAAAACTAGAAATAAAAATAAAATTACTAATAATGATAATGCGTTATTCGCCAACGATCGGTCGCGAAAACAGCGTAAGATCACGGCACGTATGATCCGACGCGTAATCGCGATTCAACGCAGCGACGGCTCCATTAGATAAGCGCATCCATTACAGGTTGGCTTTATGTTAGCATGGTGGTCTAATTGTAAGACCGATCTCTGCGCGGCACGGTAAGTCATAATGGCAACTTCGACTGACGTCATACCGACGCGTCTTACGCAGTTCCTGCAGTCGTGTAACCGTGATTTCGAGTTTGATTTGGTAAACTCGATCGTGACGTTTAATTACGATACGTGAGCGCGAGGCAACAAGCCGGCTTTATACTAATCCCGTTGCACTATGATTTCTTTCTTAACTGCGTCGATTAGCGATCGTTCGTTTTTAATCATTTCCTTGATGAAATGAGAGGATTTTCATCCCTCGTTGTCTTTGTTTATCTTCTTTTGAAGATTTGCGAAGACAGAGGATGCAAATAAGATTATAATATAGTGTAGTATATGTTTATTTTATATTTTAAATATGACATGTATTTGTTTTATATTTATTACATGATATAATATAGTATATATATTTATTTTATATTGATGACATAATATAATACGGTATATATATTTATTTTATATTTATGACACGATATAATATAGTATATATATTTATTTTATATTGATGACACAATATAATACGGTATATATATATTTTTTTTATGTTTGTAACACGATATAATACAGTATATACATTTATTTTATATTGATGACATAATATAATACGGTATATATATATTTATTTTATATTTATTATTTGATATAATATACTATGATATAAGTAATATAATAATAATTATATTATAATTATTATATATACTTGATAAATAAAATATAACATAAACTGATATTACCTGCTTCAAATTATGAGGTACTTACAATAGAGATTACCCAGATGTCCAATCGCAGTAAATTCTCTCTTATTGTCTCTTATTGTTGGTTTATAAACATAAAGCTGCATTTTGGAACTAAGGAACAATTGCAGTGAATTTACCGCATCAATATAAAAATCGATATTAATTGAAAAAATGCAGTCGAAGTATACTACAGTATATAAACGCCGAAAATGATGTCAACCCTTAGGAAATAACAACAAAATAATTCTCATGCCACGATGTTGTTTCAATTTTTGATCGCACGCTGTCCATTCGTGTTCACAAACAATTGCTCGGTTGTCAAACATCGTGCAAATCGAATCACCCGCGAATTTATTGATAATTATGACACCTGCGCGTAATTTTACAGGAAATTATTCATTCGGACGCGGGCATCGTTATTGAATGATTATGCAAACGTGTTTTAATATTTAAATGAATTATACCGAGGACGTTCGAATACGTCAATGGAACGATGTCGATCGAAAGTTTCATCGAATTTGGCACGATGATTGGCATTTTGCAAGTTAATGAAAGATTATCAGTGTTTTTAACGTTTCATGTTATTAAACAATTTTTATTTCGTGAACATTGCAATTTGAAGTACATTGTTATTACTTGCTATCGATATTTTGTTTAACTCTCTCTTTCTCTCTCTTTCTCTCTCTCTCTCTCTCTCTCTCTCTCTCTCTCTCTCGCTGTCTCTCTCGCTCTCTCTCTCCCTCTTATCTGTGTTATCGGATTCGCGTCTGCGAATAACGTGAAAACACTTCGTCTTGCGTTTTGCTGAGCTCTTTGTTTACTATATGTATAATTCAGGACGTAAACTGCATCTATCGTTCGCCTTCGCCCTCCAGAAGCTAAACTGTTCTTCTCGTAGACCTTCTGCCCTTTTTTACCAGTTTTCTGTGTCAAAATATGTACATACATATACTCTGTGTGCGTCTCTACATACCTTCACGAGCGCCGCCATTTTCTTTCAGTTTTCTCGTAATATCAATATTTTCGCTTCTGCGATTTGGAAAATAAAAATTGGAAAGAATAGCTTACCATTTGATGGTGTTTTTATGCTTATTTATACGTAATTATTTAATATGGTATATATAATTATAGAATTAACGAAGTTTAATTAGTTCTCTGTTTTATTTAGAAGTTAATAAAATCAGTAGCGTAGACAACATTCTGTTTTATTTGTATAAATATAATATTGTATAAATTTAATATATTTATATTATTTACTATATATATATATTTTAGATTATTCTACTGATATTTATATTATTTGCAAATTATTTATTTATGACGTTCGCGATTATTGAGGTATCGACAGACACGATTTATAATTGCATTAGCATTTAATTAGTTAATTTGTTCGAGCAGGTAATACAATTTTAGAATAGCGTAGTATTTACTCGGCTTGTATTTTATGCTTCTCAGTTAATTAACTAAATAATGTAAATATTGAAAATATAGAATAAATTGTAATAAGAAATAAGATATGATAAAATATAAATGTGATAACAAATACGTTACTTCTTGCAATTAGTAACCAGTAAATTACAAGATGGATTCGTAATAATAATATTAAAAGAATAATAATTATAAGAATAATTATTACTATTAAATGATCAACCATTCTTTTAGAATTATATTTTCAAGCGCTGGTTAAATTATTTATACAACACCAACTATTTTTCCATGTATTAATAATCGAATTAAAAGCAACTATCACGATAGCCACAGAGTTATAAAAGAAGTTGTTAAATACATTGTTTCTCGATTACAAACTCACCATGGCTTGATACATTACTGTCCACCACACCTTCCTCGAAAAACTTCCCCTAAGACCGAGAAACTTAAAGCCACTTAAAGAATCAAGAACTTTTTCAAGCCTGGATTAGGCGCCTCAGCGAATGCTAGTGAACTAACACCGATAAAGCGAAAACAATAAAATTTTATTTTACCCGAAATTCTGTTTTTTTTTTTAACCTCGTTTGTATAATATTACAGACATTTTTAGAGTTTCGCGCTCCACTTCTTTAGGTCGTATGAAATACAATATTTGTTAATAAAAATTGTACATGTACAGTGTATATGTTACTGTATAGTTATTTGGTTATTTGGTCTAATTTCATTATTATTAAGGTTGAGGTTATGTCAAGCAGTTACTTCATAAATATAAATATTATTCCTCTAGTTCTACACTTTTTTAAATAACGAGGATCTAATGAGAGCATTCGGTACCATATTGTTAGTTTTTATTATTCATTCAGAGTAGGAATGGGTCCAGATTGACCCCGCATTCGCGACAAGAGGGTCAACGAAAACTTTTCTAAAATAATAAATACTCGACGCGATAGATTACCACCTAAATATCAACGAACATTTCTCAAATCAATTAAAACGAATCGAAATTAAATAAAAATCAACTATCCTCTCCAATAATAAGTAAACAATAGCGCAATAAATCTATAAAATCCTCAGTCTATTAATTGCATTGCCATTGTCACACGTAATAGTTTGAGACACATAAACTACGTCGATATGGGGTCCATATAGACCCCGCATTCGCACGAAAATAACAGCAAACCACATCGCGAACTTATCCAATAATTTCGCGATATTTCCGGCAATTGAAAAGCGTGTAATTCGGGTTGCTTAACGTTGGAACTGATTGTACTAATTAACGCGTGCGGAAGCTTCACCGTGCGCGTGAAACGCGCGGCGATGGCCTATATGTTCCTTCAAGCCAGATTTGCTATGGATCCCGGCTTGTGTGAGTGGAATCTGTGCACCATCATCATCGTCGTCGTCGTCGTCATCGATATATTCACACTTCACGGTTCCGTATAACCGGCGGCAATGAAAAGTTTACCCGGCATTCATGATTTAGTGCACACCGTAGTTAAAAATAATTAAACGGCGCCGATCGATAATGCGAGGGGACGTGTAACGAATGCAGGGGCGGCCATCAAAATTTCTTGGAGCCGTTCGAACCGGGCGCGACGCCGTGGTTTCGCGTTTTTTCACGGCGCCCGATACGTCAGGTTAATTTCACTAATTCACGACAGCCAATTCACCGGCCGCGCGATCGCGGTAATCTTGTTTCGAAGCAATTGCGCGTCATTAGAGTCATTACACGGCGACAGCTTCGCGCGGTACAACAAGCTGTTTAATGTTCAATAAATAGTCTAATAAAAATATACAAATTTTATATTTCTTTATACTGTGTTTGTCAAGGGTTATTTTGACTTTATGTAAGAGTTAGTTATGTTCACTTTTTTAACCCTTTGCACTCCGCTGTCCCCTCTCAGGGGACATCGTAGTTCTAGTATATGACTAAACATTAAAGTTTATTAGCTTTTTGATACTATTTCTCGATGTCCACGAATTCATATAAATCGAATATTATTATAATAATATTATATGTATATATACATATACATATATACATATATAACGTATACTATATAATAATATAAATGTTCATAAGCGCTGGTAGGTAACATCCATGATGGCGCGCAGTGCAAAGGGTTAATATAATAATTGTTATTACTTAATGATTACTTGGGGTAATTGTAAGAGGAATAGAAAGACGCGAACTTTTGTCTTTAAATTTTTGTTACCAGAACGGTGTCAATCTTTTTATTAATTTCATGTTCGAAAGATAATAAATAAATGATAACACGTGTATTTATATTATCCAATCATCGTTGTAGAAGAATATATTGAAAATAAATAAATGAAGTATGAAAGAACATTATAGAGACGTGAGTTGCATGAATACTTGTACATAATTTTCTATTGTTAATTACTGCTATAATTAAGTTGCTTAAACAATTATGCATATTTTTATATTTCTATAAAAAAAAAGAGCAACATCAACAGCACTGACATAATTTCATCTTTTGGTCAAAGATCGAAACGCCATAATATTCATTTACAAAGATTTAACAATGAAAACTACACGAAAACATAAAACAAACATTTATGTTTTCATAATCTCATTAACGAATGGTTTAACAAGCAATCGTTTAGCCAGATGTGCTTTTACGTGCAAACAGGCGTTGTTTATCGAAAAAATTACGTAACACGAGTTTTGAACGGTGTACCGTGTTTTATTAACGGGGAGGGGGGATTATTTATTTACGAGGCGTCGGCGGTGTTAAAGCGCGGAAATATATGAAATCAACCGATAAAATATTCTCTTGCCGATGCTTGGACGGGGCGTTCGCATCGATTTTACCGGCGAAACATTTTTACCTTGACCAAGTAAAACGCGGAGAACCGTCGAATGTTGCTTGAATGAAATTTCCACGGTAAACGCATTTTTCACCGCGCATTCTGCGTTATTAATACTGCCGCGAATAGGCGCTAACCAGGAATATTGGATTTTCACGGGCGAAGTAATGACTGGCCGGGCAAAAAGAACAAAAAAATCGCCGAATACCGGGACTATTTGAAATTTATCGAATAGTTTTGCAGGAAAGTTTCGTCGTGGCCCCCGTCGAATCGCGCCGGCGAAACTTTCGCAAAAATCCGTGTACCGGCCGGTGCCCGTAGTTTTGCCAATAAATATAAATACCTGGACGCCGTTTGCGAAACGTAATGCGGTCGGAAATTCCTGTAAATACAACAACGCAACGTTTACGTTTCGGTTACGTTCTACACGTGTTCAACAGGCTAAATACCAGCCGCGAGATAACATTAATGCGTGATCACGTGAACGTAAATGCAGAAAGAGAATCACTTTCATAATTATATATGATCGAATGAATTATTAAATATCATGGAACAGTTTCTACGTTCTAGTCAGTAATTATAGCAGGCGGACGACTGTAATGAATTATGAAACGTAACATTTTTCACTCGATCTTCGTGCTACCGTGTTCCAGTTAGTAATTATTGCAGATTTTAATAAATTATGAAATATACAGTTTTTACTTAGATCTTCATGCGAAATGAAAATATTCTGAGAATATATATTCTCTTTTGATCATTTTAATAAGACAGACGTAGTGTAAGAATGTTTTCTAATTCTCTTCTGATAAATAAAATCCGCTTATAAATATATTAAATTACAAGTATAACTTTATAGATAAATATAAATTAATTAATTAAATGTAACGCGTATTATATTAGAAAAGTATATTTAAGTAGCTTTTTAAGAATTATATGTAAAAACATTATACTAGAACATTGTAATTAATGTTCTAATACCAAAATGGTTGCAAGTTAAATTGAATTATGTTAAATTAAGTATAATAATAAAGAAGTGAACTGGATCGCATATATTTATAAGAAGGAAACTTGCATCATGGATCAGAATGCAGCGCATGAAACTTAATTGCATCTAATTGATCTACTGGAGACTGCAACGTTGACATTGTAGTATAGATGCTGCACAATAGTAATCCAATCTACTTAGCTCTATGCGGACGATCGTGTCTGCGAATTGGTAATAAGCTTTCGAGTCCATTTAGCATTAATTTAACACTTTACCGACCGGCAACCCACAAATCGGCTTTTTATAGACTAAACAAGAATTTGTTATCTATTATTGAGACAAAAGTGTTAGATTGTATTACTGCGAGGTCTCATACTATTTTATAATTTTTTAAAATAATAGACAGCTATCGCAATGGAACAATAAATAAAATAAAAGTGAAATGAATTAAATGAAATGAAAATGAAAGAAGTGAAATAAAATAGAAATAAAATAAATGGAACAAGATAGGAATAAAATAAATGAAATGAATCAAATAAATATTGTTTAATGTCAATGTTACGAGAATATAAAAATGTTCATGGTTGAATAACCGGTCGGTATACTGTCATAACTAATCGAGTGATGGTGTAACGCTGCTTCGTGAACTTTTGCAGAGTTTCACGTCTGAAACGATCATCGTGGATAAGTTAACCAATGGCAGGGTGATTGATTAATCTCGTTAATTATTCAACTTGAATCTATGTCGATCGATCTATACGAATTGACGACTTCGAATTGGTCGAATATAGGGTCAATTAACGTGGTCAAATGGTCGTGGAATGATTAACGCAGAATATATACGTATTAAGAACTCAACATGGGTACATTCAGGATATTTTTGCATTTTATCTATGAACAAATCATTTCAACAATTTCTCTTTTATTCAGGTTTAGTTAAATTTAAGACTAATACCTGTGCAGGTGTCAGATATTTTAATTTTACTGTAAAGGTCCTAGCTCGAGTAATCTAATTGATTAATAAAACTATAATGATTAATATCATTTAATACCATCACTATTATTATTTATTTGATTTAGTTTATTCGGTAGATACAACGGAGTTAATCAATATCAATTAATTAATCGACGCAGAATTTATCCGAATGCCAACGAAATGCAAATTGTGCTATCTTATCGCCGCGAGCGAACTATAAAACAATGATTCGAAACGCCGTAAAGCTATAAATAAATTGACCGATAAACACAGAGCTGATAAATCAACTGTGCACGGTGTGCGTACAAGTAAAAATATGACGCTGAAAATGCAACGAGCGTGGGAAAATTCGCGGAACAAGATATTTCCGAAAATCAAATCGCAATTTTATACCGTAACGAATTACCATAAACAAACGCAACGGGATCCGTAAATATGAAAAATATAATATATTGTTTTATAAATGTATAATATAACGTGCTATAAGGATATAAC
>NC_135776.1:15322082-15343528 GCF_028453695.1 Augochlora pura | reverse complement strand
TGACATAACCTGACATAACCTAATATATCTTGGAAAATTAAAATTGTACAGGATGACGCGTTTAGATAAATATTGTTCAGAATTGTGGCCTTGGCGATGTGCTATGAGGTTACTGTAATTGGTGTTGAGATCCCCCGTTCCGAATAATTACCTGAATATTTAATTGGAACGGGAACTCTGTAGGCAACAGCGTCACAGGAAATGAGACACGGTGACTTTTACAGCGAGAGCGCCGGGCCAGAGAACGGCGGAACATGTGAATGGAAATCAATATCACAACCTGGAAGACAGAAACGAAAACACAACAAAAGAGATGAAAGGGACGTCGAAATGTGAAATATGGGCGCCAGATATGTTTTTAACACCTTTGGAATCGATGGACGAAAGTGTGACGCTCCACAAAGAAAACTATTTCGAACGGAATTCATTTTTAATTGCGGGCTATGGAATTATGCATTTTCATTGTTATTTAACCCTCTACTTTGCGAATTCTCGTATTAGAAGATTCTAAATACCTATGGAAATTGTTATTAGCAGGATTTTTAACAGAAATTGTTTGGTATTAATTTCGTTATGGAAATTTAGCTTCTTTTAATGATTATAGCTGCTCATGCTGCTGAATTAAAATAAATATGGAAATAAATTTGGTAGTTAATATAGAAATCAATGCAGAGATAGATACGGAACAAAATACATAAATAAAGAAAGAAATAAGTAAAGAAATATATAAGGAAAAATAAATATAGAAATAAATGTCAAAATAAATGTCAAAATACGTATAGAATTAAGAATAGAAATAAAGACGATAATAAATAAAGAAATAAATAAGGAAATAAATACAGAAATAAAGACAGAAATAAATATAGAAATAAATGTAAGAATAAATATAGCAATCAACGTAAAAATAAATGTAGAAACAAAAATAAATATAGAAATAACAATGGAAATAAATACTAAAATAAATACAGTACTGAATAAACAAATAAACACAGAGAGAAATACAGAAATAATTTTCATAGTACGTGTAACAAGTTTCTCTAATACTTATTCTCTGCTTTTTTTGTTATAATATCACAGTATTAATATATAATATTATCATTATTAGTTGATTATTTAACATGTTATTAAAATAAAGTTAGATGCAGGTAGAGAGAGTTTAGCTCGAGAAGAAATGAAATTTTCTCGGACATTTATCAGTGTACATTGCGCGAGGAAATGCAATTCTGTGGAAAAGTCTGTAATGCAATAGACCCGAGTCAACTTCTTCGCTGTTACACAATTACAAACTATCTTCTTATATTACAAAGAGGAAGTACGACGCTAAACGATTTTTAATAATACGACATTGTCAATCAATTAAAAATACGCAACTTGACGAATGTATTTTTAAAGACGCAGAGAGCAGTGTTTTTCAAATAAACTAATATTTGTATTTTTAAAGTTTTTGGAAATGTTTGTTAAAATAATCTTCAATCGGTTCTTACAATTAATATGATTAGAAAATTAAATTAATTGATTGCTATGCAATATAATTATTTATGTAACTATTTTACGATTTCATCGATTAACTGCGTTGCTAAGTTATTGTTTAGTGATAATAATTGTGATGGGTTTTCGCATGATTTTCTTACGCGTACTATACCAAGATATAGTGAATGCAGTAAATCGATATTTTTTTAAGTAGAGTTCGTTTCAGGAGGTAAAATTAACTTTTACCTTCAACCTATTCTAACTATGTATTACGGACCTTATTGCAATAATTATACTTACACGACACGTGCGTTATACGTATAAATATTTTCTTTACATTTTCATTACTTTTCTTATAAATATTATGAACATCTTAACGCATTGAACGATAAATAAACTTATCAAGCTTGCAACACACTAATAAAACCTTAATAATAAATGAAGTTACAATTTGTATAAGCTAATATTGTCACGTTGAACCATAAATTATTATTATTATTAAGAAAACTTTGAAAATGATTACTGAAAATATTAATACTGTAGTCAAAATGTTTATAATGATATTATACATTGAGGATTTATATAAACTTCTACTGTTTCACCGCAACAAAATTGTTATAAAAATAATAATCGATTAGTTTCATTTTTATATCGGAGAAAATGATTATTTTCTGTAAACAATTTCATCGCAGCTACAATATTCGTATTTTCGAGGATCTCTACGGGAGATTATGGTTTCTTGAAAAGTATTTGAGACTACGCCGGTGTTGTTATAATAATTCTACAACGATATCGCGTTTTTTGGTCTTCAGTACCAACGAAACGCCACTTAGCAATTCCCCTATGTTGCAGCCCCCGTGAATCGCAGTTAATGGCGTTGACTGCTTTATCTCCATTATGGAGATTAGCATAATTATCAGCGTGGCAGGCTATTCGTGCGTTACGTTTGGTGTAAACCTGATTGACGAAGAATGTCAATCAACCGTCTCCCGTGCATCCGAATTTCGGCCACGGCCTATGGTCAGATCGGAATAATTATTTTCTATTGTCAATCATGACGGATAAGGCGAATTCGTGGCAAATATACTAATCGCTGCAACATTAACCGCAACGAGACGCGAGATCATCGAAAGCATATTATCGCTGTAATTAATGAATAATAGTAACAATATATTTTAATATACGTAATAATAATAATAATAATAAATACTAATACATAACTATAATAAATACTAATAATAATATCGAAGGAATACCAAGCATTATACAGTTCGTGTTACATTAATTAATTCTAGAACGACCCCATGGGGTTGACGGCGACCCCATGCCACTTTAAAATTCCCACAAACGTGTAAATAAATGTTTCGAATATAATAAATAATATTTTAATAATTAAGATTCTATTTTGCAACCCCACAATGTACCACTTATGTCGAAAAATGAAAGGGGGTTGTTCTAGAATTAAAACGAAGCACCTCCAACAATTAAATATTTATTGTACGCAATTGACAAACATTTCTATTCAATTACCAGACGTACACGGACGTATTTAATATTCTAAAATTTATTTATTAAATATTATAAAATATTCTAAAATTATCCTAATAAAAATTGAGTCGTCGATGATAAAATGTTACACGGTTGCATTATTTCTATTGTTATTTATTTCATGTTATCTACCATCTCCATTAAACATAAAGTAATTGTACAATCCTATATGACTAATTATGCTACTTAATTGAATTAACTTCATGACTGGAAACACTTTATTTTATATATTTTACTGTAAGTCAAAGTCGTAAGAAAATTTTCAAGCACGCGTTTTGAAAGCACTATTTCTATAATTAAACGTGGAATTCGGAAGAAGCGATGATTATGGAAAGAATTGGTAGCTAAATGTGTCAGCGCAAACAAACCTCTCTCTCTCTCTCTCTCTCTCTCTCCTCGCTCCCTCCCTCGCCGAGAACTGAGCAAAAATGCTATTCTCTGAAAAGATTACAAATATTTCCACGACGTGGAACTGCTTCCAGAAAAGTTGTGTACGAATAAATTAAGTAACCGAAGGCAACCGGTCACTGGCCGCCGGAAATAGCGCCTTTGAAGTGGCCTCTTTGTTTGAATTACGTTTGGCGCGATGTTATGAAGGGTTGATTTCATGGCTTTCCGTCCACGTCGACGACTTGCTCATCCTCCTCGGAACAGTAACATAAAAACTGGATATAGTTCCAACAAATTCGTGTCATCTCTTCAACGGATATTCATTATTAATAACAATAAATAACTAATTTAATAAAAATATTTTAAAAAATTTATTTAATAAGAATAGGTAATTGATTTAATAACAATAAGTGATTGATTTAATAAGAATAGGTAATTAATTTAATAACAATAAGTAATTGATTTAATGACACTGCGTAATTAATTTAATAACATTGTTAATAACAGCACAACTTTATCTGTTTCAAGCATTCCATATCGATTTTCACCAATTTTTACTATATTTCTACCATCGATAAAGACAAGAATTTTTTTAAACCTCGTCTACACAATTATTTATCAATTGTTCCCTACTTCTATAATAATTTTACAACATTAACTCGTATAATATAGATACTATATAATAAATAATTCCGGAATAACGTTAAATCAATTTTAGTTCACTGAAATTCACAAAAGAAACAATTCGTTGTTATTTAATTTCAGTTTCCAATAATTGACAAAGAAATTGTTTAATAACTTATGAGAAAGCTATAGTGCACGTATACATCGCGAATCCTAACGTCATAATCGGCCTAATTAAACAGCGAATGGATGAATCTCATGAACCATTCGACAAAGTGTCGATATCCGGCGAGTTTATTGCGCGAGGAGAGCACGGCCGATGCGCCTGGCACGCGGTGAAAAATATGGTTGAAGGTGTAATTGAACCGGGCGCGCAGATGTGCATCATTAACTACCGCGGATGGGACTGATACTTTTTAATATTATCTAAGACCGGCGCGCCCTCGGGGTAATAATACTAATATCGTGGGAGGGCGGCAGCGCGGGGAAATTAGAAAATTGAATCGGGCCTGGCTGACGACTTGACAGAACAAGTTTATAAAGAGCGGTTAACGTAATTTCAGATTCCCTGAATAAAGTTAAATTACGTCCGCCGCGTCCTCGCGTACAAGATTGCACTGGCAATTTTATGATTTAGGCTCTCGCCTAAATGTGAGTCGCGGGCTTGACGCGCGCCTACGCGCCGTTGCGCGACAAGTGCGTATCGATTTATGCCAGTGCGTAACCATAAATCGTGGCCGAGACCCGAAGCATTCGTTTTTAATCATTCGTTATGAACAATTTGTTCGAAAGAATGCATTATCAATTTGTAAAAGGTAAAACACGATTATTGAAAATTTGATGAGGTGACTTTTGAATACGATGAAAATTGTTTATTTGTTCGTAGAGTTCATTTTTCGCAACTCATATTTACAGTATTATTATTGTTGCGGTATTGATATATTATTCGTGCATATATTATTATTATATTATTTATAATTTTACTCTGTTTGGTAGAATAAATTGGTGAGTGGATACTAATAGCATCGATTTAGGTAATATATTTCTGTCTGTGATTTAGAAAATTATTAAATTATTATTACTATTAATTCAGAAAATTATTACTACTATTATTATTACATAGTGAACGATCTCTAATATACTCTCCAACAATTAACAAAAGCCGTCTTCGAACGAATAAGGTAGGTAAAATATATTGCAATCAATAGAACAATTTTGTACGAACGAACTATAATTGGTCGAATAAATCAATTTCTTTAATAAATGTATCTCGCATAAATAAGCAACGAAATCTTTTAATAAAATAACAGAAAGCTTCATTGCGATGAATTTCACTGCGGAGGATTTCCAGAGCAGCGGCTCGAGAAGAAAAAGTCTCTCGGCTCTTTCTCGTCTGCGACTGGACGAGTAATTAAACTCCGAGCGCGCGCGCAACCTTTCCCCGCCGATGATTTGTTAAGTTTCCGAAAAGTTAGATTGCCAGCTTCGAATTGAAAGTGTATCGGTTACCAGAACGAAGGAGGAACGCGATCGGGCAGGGTAATTAAGCAAGGCGGTATGTATTCGGCGCGCAGAATGTAACTCCAGTTTGAATAGTTCGTTCGTTTCCGGGCGTGAACGAGTCGCAATTGCAATTATTCCACGTTTCGTTAATTAGACACCGTTCCGCGCGCCCACCTCTCCCGCCACCTTTTTCATCCAGCTGTTAATATTAGCTGAAGATAATCCTTAAGGTTATCTAGCAATAAGGACGCGCCATGAGTCCCCTCCGCTTAGGCGTCGCGCCTTTCGTTTGTTCTTCCTCTTCTGTTCTCTGTGTTCACTTCGTCTCCGCCATGTTCACGATTATATCTTTAGCGTTCTAATAATAAATAATTAAATGTATATACATATACCTAGAAAATAACAACAATATTAATTGCTCTTTTGCTACTTTCTTGCGAAACATCGCGTGGAGCCGCGTCTATTGATATACCACCGCGATGAAGGATTATTATTAATTGTCGAACAAATCGATATGTTTTAACATATTAAAACATTGCAATGGTTGCAACGAGGGTGTGAATAGCGTAATTAGTATTGAATATTTTAGGTTAATCGTTGCGTGTTGGAAGATACAGCGTCGATGTTTTATTAGGGCGAAAGATAGTAATTCTTTCTTGTTAGTTGGTGATGGTCAGTAAATAATTGTTGATGAGAGTAATTTAATGAAGTTTGTGAGACTTAAGTTGATCTAAATTAAATTAGGTTAAATTTTATTATGCCGAATTATATTAAACTGAGTTAAATTATATTGAATTGAGTTAGATTATATTAAATCGGGTTAAATTATATTGAATTGGGTTAAGTTGTATTAAATTAAGTTAAATTACATTAAACCTGATTAAATTAAGTTAAATTAAATTAAGTTGAATTAAATTAAATTAAATTAACTTGAATTAAATTGAATTAAATTAACTTGAATTAAATTAAATTGAATTAAGTTAATAATAGTAACTAACTGTTAATAAGGTAACGACTTCATGAACAACAGAACGAAATTATAGACAGCAATGGGTATTAAATGGGGGATTACATGGGACCTCATTCAATCTGAGAATGTTTGAATTATTCCTGGCCGAATATCTTCATTAATTTCAACTTTAACATCTGAACTATTTCAAATAACTTAACCATCCCTCTCTTAATATCTCAACTAATTCCAAACTATTTCCAATAATCTCAAATATTTCCAATTAAATAACCCATCGATTATATCCATCTCTAATAACTTAATCATTCCTTTCTCAATATTTCAACTATTTCCAAACTATGTCCAATAATCTCAAACATTTCCAATGAAATAATCCATCGAGTATATACATCTCTAATAACTTAATAATTGCATTCTTAATATCCCAACTTGTTAGATACCCAGCTGATTATTCAGCTAGCTATGAGAATCACCTATTGACGTCACTTCTCTATTCGTCACCCGTCCAAAATATCCAAGCAGAACTTAAATTAACCCCATAGCCAAGGGCTAGTCATCTCCCCCTCCACTTTTTCGGTTTACGATAAAATATATAAAGACCCCGAAAAACACGAGGAGCACTCAGAACGGACCGTGTATTTTACGAATGTACCACGTTGAATCTTCAAGAAGTCTTCCACATTTATTGTTGTTACGAGTGAACGAATAACTCATAATAAATATAGTTATTATTATTACACCTGTCGAACATTTCTTCACCCGGATCACAACAAACTATTCCCAAACTCTCGCCAATAATCTCAAGCATGTCCAATTAAACAATCCTTAATTCATTCGAATTATTGTAATCAAATTGTACATCATCCGTCATCGACAACCTAAAATCCTGTTCGAGCAAATCCTAAACACGATAGCCCACGACAAGAAGCTTGAAAAGAGCGTCTGCTCAGCGTCTTACCTGTGAACGCGGAAGCCCGGCGAATAAAAAAAAAGTGACATGGGGAAGTCCTCCGAAATCGGCCGCCATAAATTCGCAGGGAATCTCGAGGCCGTCGGAGGAGTGGACACTAATTCAATTATCCGGGGCTGCGCGCGACAAAGCGACCGGCAAAATTTCCACGGGGGTGTTCCCCGGACGACTGCCGGCAAAACAGCCGAAATCGTTAGACCTCGTTTGCGCGTAAATCTCCTCCAGCTGTCGCCGTGCCGAGGAGACGGGGTTTGCCGCTGTAAAGAGATCTCTTCGGCGTATCCCGGTTCGACGTGTACCAACGGTGTCGCGCGGCGCCGCGTCGAGGAGACACGGCCGTCGCGAATAAACGCTGCGAATCGCGAGCCGTAATTCGGTAAAGCCTCTTAGGCGAAGGGGGGGGGGGGGGGGGGGCGAGCGGTGCACGTGCACCTTGTTTAAACAGTTGCAAGAAGCGCGGCCGCCGGGCTGCTGACCGATAAACCCGCCAGCAGCACAATTCTAATGAAACTTCCGGCTTCGTTTGTTCGGCTCGGCGATCACTCGGATCTTTCCCCCCGCCCCCCCTCCGTCGCCCGTTCCGTCCACCCGGCTGAGAGCGTTTAAGGTCAATCGGTACTTCTGCGATATTATATCTCGCATCTTTGATCGAAGCTAACGACCACGTCGGAAACTAATTTTTATCTTCTTTATTAGTTGCCCTCACGACCCGGTATCGCGATCAGTTGTGTTCGCGTTGTTTGTCGGTTGGAGAAGCTGGACGATGCAGTTATTCGTAATATGGACCGTTTATTTTGAAAGTGGCGTGAGTCTATTTTTGAAAAAAATTGAGACATCACGCGATTCATGCTCGATTTAATGTAAATTTTTTATGTATGTACGTATTTTTATGTATAACTAGTTTTGTACAATTTCAAATCGATCGGCAAATGAAATTGCATAATCATCGATTACGAAAGTGGTGCAGGTCCGATTGGCAGAGCTAGGTGGCTTTAGCAGATGGTTACCTGTTTTTTCAATAAAAAATCTTCGAAATGCGATTAAAAAACAGATGAGAAAAAACTGTAACGGAGAACGGATAAATTGGTTGCAAATATGTTGGATGAGTTTTCTCAAAAATGCACCGTACACTATTTTATATAAAACTTATATAAAGTAGAGACTAATAGAATCGAGTAGTGTCTAATATAGGATAGAATAGAATCAAATAGAGTACAACAGTGTGGAAGAGATTTAAATCGAGTTCAGTAGAGCTGAATAGAGTTGTGTATAATCGACTAGAGTCTAATAGGAACGAATAGCATCGAATAGGATCAAATAAAGTCAAATTCAAACAGTTGAATATCTTCGAATATCTTCGAATAGAGTCTAATAGAATTGAATGGAGTCTGATAGAGTTTAATAGAGTTGAATAGAATTGAATAGAATTTAATAGAGTTGAATAGAATTTAATAGAGTCTGATAGAGTTTAATATAGTTGAATAGAGTCTAATAGAGTTGAATAGAATTTAATAGAGTTGAATAGAATTTAATAGAGACGAACAGAATATGATAGAGTTAAGTAGAACCAAATAGAGTTGAATTGAGTCCTAATAGACTTGAATAGAGTCTAATAGAGTTGAATAAAATTTAATAGAGACGAATAGAATATAATTGAGTCAAACAGAACCTACTAAAGTTGAATTGAGTCCTAATAGAGTTGAATAGAGTATAATAAATTATAATAGAGTTGAATAGAATTTAATAGAGTCGAATAGAATATAATAGAGTTAAATAAAACCTAATAGACTTGAATTGTGTCCTAATAGATTTGAATAGAGTCGAATAGAGTTGAATAGAATTTAATAGAGTCGAGTAGAATATAATTGAGTCAAATAGAGTTGAATAGAGTATAATAAAGTTGAATAGAGACTAATAGAATAGAATTGAATCAAATAGAACCTAATGGAGTTGAATAGACTTTAATAGAGTTGAACAAAATCTAATAAAGTTGAATAGAGTCTAATAAACTTGCATAGAGTCGAGTAGCCTCAAATAAAGTAGAATACTGCCGAATACCCTCGAGCAGAATATAATAGCTATTTAAAAATATGTAAATCGAACAATCGCGGGGCGTGAAGCTATCGAATCGAACGAAACCGAGGCAGAATAATTCATCGGGGAAAGTGCAAATGTCAAATGAAAAAAGTTGAAACGTTAAATATTGAGCGAAATACGCAACATGTATACGTATATATGTATACATATGTATATATTGAGAAATATCGTTACTACACAGAGGGAAACACACACACACACACACACACACACAAACACATCAATATTTACGTTTCCGCTCTTTGATCTCTATGAAATTTTCTAGCACGAGCCAGGTACGGGGAACGTGGGATCGACCGTTTACTGCGTTTCATAAAGTCCTCCCACGTTTCATATTTTGGACGGGAGAGAGACACTTTTAACTCATACATTTTTATTTCAATATTTATACACCGAAATTAGTTTCACGAACTGCCTCTCCCCGATGGATGTCAATAAAAACCGATTCGACGACGGCGCCGCTATAAAAGACAAATATTTTGGCCGCGCGGCCGTTTTCATGGCCAGTGATCGTTTACGCAACAAGCGAAAAAGTTGTCGAATTTGGGTCTGCCCGTTCATTGGGTTCGCTACGCCAATGTCGCCCGAGTGATTCTAACAGCGGCGCATCGCGAAATATTTGTTTAGTCAATGTAGAAATAACTATGCACGCAGAGACGAGAATTGCCGAACAAATTTCTGTAATTATGTCGCATTGTGAGATATTAGCAAATGGTAATATTTGTACTCGTGAATTTATAATAATAATATTAATAAAAATAGCAACATGTATACTAATAAATATGCGATGAGAATAATAATAAAAATAATAGTAAAACGTACAATAATAATAACAATAGTGTAATAACTAACCTAACTTTTCTGTACACAAATGAAATTGCTTTCAATGATCCAGCCTTAACTTTGACAATTAAAAATGAGTTGAAATTAGAAAAACACAAAAACGGTACAAGCCAACGCACCACTCTCTAGAAATCAAGATCACGTTGAAGTGACGTCAACGTGAAGCTCAAGATGAATGTCAAGATAAAAAGAGAACACACGCTTTGACTTGGAATAATTCATTTCTCGCCGCAATCGCGATTATTTCCCGTTTCGCGGCCGAAAGAAAAGCGCAAACTCGAAAGCCTCTTACCTCGGCGACGGTGCGCGAAGAAACGAACTGGCAAATTAATTCACGGGGCCGGGCAGGTAGCGCGAAATGAGAAATATGTTCTCGGTGCCCGCGATCTACCCGTATCGTTTTATTCCGGCGACGCTTTCGTGCCGCGGGCTCGTATTCTTCGGCCGGGGCGCGTCGTCGTTAATAAAATCTCATCTTTTCGCGAGTCACCCAGCTCCTGGTCTCTCTCCATCTCAAAAGATATCTCCTAAACAGCTTGCCGAGTGCCTGCTGTGTTATGAAAAGAACAATCGGACTCCGTAGAATGCCGAATAAAACATGGCGTGCCATTGATAATATAGAGAACGAAACAAACAAACGAACGAATCCGTGCAATTTCATTATAAGTAATATTATTAGTTATTGCAAGCTACTATTGTTATAATTAATATTATTATTATATAGTATATTATTACATAGAATATTAAAATATGTTTTTACTTATAAAGTCTGTTGTTACTATAAACTATTATTACTATAACTAATATTGTTAGTTATAGTAAACTCTTACTGTCATAATTAGTATTTATAGTATAATATAGTATTGTATGCATACATATAGTATAATTTGTTATAGCATATAGCACAATATAGTTTATAGTAACTAATAATGTTATTATACTATATAGTATATTATTACTATATACTATACTATATTATACTATATATTATATTATTACAATACGTTATTTCTATATACCAAACTATATTATAATATATACTACATTATTACAATATATTATTACTACATACTATACTATATTGTACTATATACTATATTATTACAATATATTATTACTACATACTATACTATATTGTACTATATACTATATTATTACAATATATTATTACTACGTACTATACTATATTGTACTATATACTATATTATTACAATATATTATTACTACATACTATACTATATTGTACTACATACTACATTATTACAATATATTATTATCATAACTAATACTATTAGTTACTACAAACTATTACTTACTAACTAATCCTTTTAACACTAAAACCTGATCACGTTTCTCCAACTCTGTTTCATTGTCACAAGACAGTCGCAGTCCACCATGCGCTGCCTTTACATTTTCCGCGCGATGCAGTTGGAAATACTGTATAGAATCGTTTCGATGAAATACAGATGAGCTCGATGCCGCGTTCGTTCAATATCGCGTTAATTAAGCGCATAAACCGTGAAAGAAGCAAATCGTACGCGGCTAGGAACGCGTCTGTCTCCGCGTTGTTAACAATGAAAGTAACAAATCGATTAGAAGTGGCTGCTTCAACAATCGTGTTTGCAGTTAGTTTTCTCGGACGTTTATAGCGACTTAATTATCACAGACAGCCTCGCGGCAGTCGACGCAACAATTTAATTAAATGGTCGTTTAATTAAACTATTCGTACTTGAATGAAGTCGGCGCGAAATTAAGCTTCGAATACGCGGCATTAGCTTTTTCTAGAGATATCGGTGAACATTTTAATACGATGAATTTACATATAATATTTGTTTAATATGCGTATTGTGTTATAATATTGTTTAATTCATCTGGAAGAAGCTCGTTCACGATCTCTGCACGTGTAAATTATTTTAATGGAGGCACAAACGTGTCATTTTATCCATTTGTGATCAAGGTGAAGAGGTCGAATAGAAACAGTGAGGACATTTAGTATAATTAATTATAAGTAATATTATTATTATTTTGAAAATACTGTTGCCTTCTGCTCAAATTGAAAAATTTTTGCTACGTACGTAGACAATTTTTCTTTCGCATAAATATTCGCATTCTAATTGTTAATAGCAGGATTCATTGTTGGACAAATATTAAAAAACACATATATGAATATATATATAAATATATAAAAATTTATCGAGACAAATCCGAAGAACAGAAATTAAATACAAATAAATTATTCTTTCTATCCTGGTAATAAGCTGAAAATAGTGTAACAGTACTATTAAATATTTCCAAGGTGTTCACAATTTTATATTTCAGCTACACGCTTTTGTCATAAATGCATAAAGCCGTATACAGGGCAGCATAAAACCGCGCGAAATGCACACAGCCGTGATAAAAACGCGTAAAGTCCGCATTACGCAATAAACGGATGAAAAACAAATTACTGATTGTTCGCGTTTCGCCTGAAATAAAATATCACAAAGTAGCGAACGAAAATAACATTTGATCCGCGATGTTAACAAACGAAATGACCGGTGATTCGCGCGCGAAACGAGGCGTTATGCAGAATAAATCGCAATTTCTTCGACTCGTTTTTCAGTTGTTTTTTTTCGTCGCGCGCGCCAAGTGCCGCAATCGTCTGATTGGCGTTACAAGGCACTCGCATTAGCGTTCTCCTCTCCTTACGACCCTTTCATGCGCGCGGCCCATGGCTTTCTTTCGCCCTTCTCGTTCGCGCCGTGCAGCACCGCGCTGCTCCTCCTTATTTCCACGGCGGAGACAGCAAAGTGCACCCGCCCGCAGGTGAATCATCTGACACCTTCCGTCAGCGAGATTTTATTTTTCCTGGTTACGCGAAACTCTATTACGGTACTGGAAAACTTTGTTCGCGCGTTTCAAAAGTTTTCGTATTAATAAACTACAATGGATCTGCGCGATTCATAGATCTAAGTAACGTAATTAATTGAATTGGTTGCAGTTGCTGTACATTGACACGTTGTTTAAATCATTTCGAATGTATGAAAGATGATTTTCAAGGGGCAATTATAGTGAGGTTATGAAAAAACGGGATTTGTTATTTTAATTGATTGTTGTATGGTAGTATATGATATTTCGAAATTAACAAACTATACAGTAATGGTATTATGCTATATTGTTGTATGGTGTTCCTGTACTATTTTTATATGATATACATATACTAGAGTATATAGTGTTACTATATTATTAATATAGTATTGTATAGTATTATATATTTATATAATATTAGTATACTATATTATATTACACTATTGTATAATATTATTATATTTATATAGTGTTAGTATACTATACCATAATACACTATTACTACTACTACACCATATTTATTAGTATAGAAGAGAGTATATATTATTATTATGCTATATTGTATTATTACCATTACTATACTATCCTATATTATACTATTAATATTTCCATACTATATTTAAATAATTTAAAACAAAAAGTGTCACTATACTAATTGTATAAATAATTAGACTACTGTGTAATTGCATTGAATCATACTATCGTATAATTGAATAACAACAATCTGGAAGTGTCATTTACTATTTTATAACACAAAATGGCTGCTTGAGATAACAAGTTTCCTTTCATACCACGCTATTCCATAGTAATACTATTCTATGGTTTATTAAAAACAATTTCAAAGAGTCATTACGCCAGAGAATAAAGAGCGTCTGAATGCATATTTTTTTACTAGCATAACATTAAAAAAAAGAAAAAGAACGGAGGTTACACAGAGCATCCGGTAAACATGTACCACCTTTTCTTTTTTTTTTTATAAGACCTGCAGGTGTTCGAATGCTTATGAACAGGAGTGTACGTGCGTACAACCCAAGCCAGAATTTTAAAAATATACCCCCATCACTTTTTTTACAGCGCTACATTAAAGCCGGAACATTCATTGAAAAATCGATATTTCTGCTTGCACGCGCTGCCTGCCATTTTGTTTCGTGCACTCCGTTTCGGAATGATCATGACGTATTCGGCAATGATCGATCTGTAGCACGCGAATAAAACGAAAGCGTAAATAAGAGTAAATAAAAATTAATTCCAATGCGCAATTGTCAGAAATTTATTAGATATTAAATTTTATGTTTGCCAAGGTTAAATTGCATGATATATTCGTCTTTTTTGAAATTTGAACAAATAGTATATTATGTTTTATGTAAAAAGATCACTGATATATTACGTTATGTTATATTGCATGTTATATGTTATATTATAGTATATACATATATTATGTACTATATTATACTACGTATCATGTATTATATTATATTACATATCATGTATTATATTATATTACATATCATGTACTACATTATATTATGCATTATGCATTTTATTATATTGCATATCATGCACTACATTATATTACGTACCATGTATTATATTATATATTATCTATTACATATTAAAACGATCACAGATCGAAACATTTCCAACAAGACAACATAATTAATATATCAAACGCATAATAAATTTCAAAGAGACACCCGCTACTAGTCACACGCAAAAACGCAAAATAAAAATAAACAAATAACAAGCAACAGAAGAACTAGATAAATACACAATATCAAAAATAACTAAAACCCACCCCCCAGGAAAAACATCAAATCCCAAAAAGCAAACCCCAACAAAATCGTCCCCAGCTCACTAGTAAACTCCACTCCCGATTCACTATAATTCAATTAACACGTTATATTCCACCCCCTGTAACAATAGGGGTCACAGTCGACCTGCAAAGGGAACAATGGGCCGAAGCGACGCGTAAAAAACTGAAAACCGCGTTTCGCAGCGCGGAGGGCGCTGCTGTATAATGTAATTTAAATATCGAAACACAGCCAGGTAAACAACGTGCGAACAATAATGCTGTTCTTTGACGTCGTGACTTAAGCAGGTGACGATCGCGCGCGAACAATGGTACGCCGTGAAAACAGATATTAACCCTTTGCGGCCGAACGGCGACTCTAAGGCGCCGCGAAAAATCATTTTGCCAGGTTTCGAAATCATTTTGATCCGATTTGTTAATATTTAAAAAACTGTTAAAAGCTATTATCTGTTACAGAAGTTATAAAATTCAATATTATAATGTATAAAGTATTTGTTACAAAAGTCATGTTACACAATTCAATATTTTACTCTATAAAATGCTCCAGGTTATATAAAATGGAAGCACTGTAAGTCCGAAGAAATATTTTGGATTTCCAGTGTTCAAATGGCTCCGCCAGCGAAGGGCACCGCGATTAAAAGCGGAGCGCAACATGGACGAAAGGAAACGACGCGCGACGGGGCACGCTGTTTTCCGGCGTGTCTTCTCGGGGAACTGTTACACCGTGGAACTGGGATCTCGCACGGCGAACGAACGCGCGCGTAAAATTTTAAGCACGGTCCAAGCTGTTTCGCTTTCTGCGAATCGGTTGGGCGACCGGCAACGAAAGAACACGGCGCGACACTTAATTTAGGCAGATTGGCTTCACTCGGGGAACTGTGTTCGTCAAAGTTTGCCTTTCAATTTCAGCTTCGGGAGGCTGCGCGCGCTGGGGGCTTCTGATTTATCGCCGCGGAAATGAAAACTCCGGGTTGAAGTAACACCGAGCGCCGAAGTAAGCGCCGAGCGTTACAGGGTGTAACAGCGTTAGGCTGGCTTTTGGGATAATTAGAAACGCGGGGGGGAATTGAAGCGGTTTAATGAAGTATTTTACGTGTACAAGTCGACGACTGTGTGGGAGCTGTTGCCAGAAAATAATATGTATTATACAGTCATTTATAAAATTTTTTTTATTTAATAAAAATTTATAGTTATATATAGTATTTATTATTTAATGTACAATATTGAAAGAATAATCATTATAGTATATATTATAGATTGTACAATATTAATATATATAGCAATCCTCATAATATATATTATAAATTATATAATATTAATAGAAGAATTACTATAATATATATTATATATTGTATGATATTAATATAGCAATCCTTATAATATATACTATAAATTGTATAATATCAATATAACAATAATTATAATATATACTACAAATTGTAAAACATTAATACAATAATTATTGTAATATATATTATAATAATTATAGATCCAGTTTCTCCAGTGTCTAAAAAAAGTCTAAGAGTCTCGAAAATATTTGGAACAAGTTGTTCCTTTTAAAAAGTCTTCGAATAGTTTCGCGAGTATTCGCAGGGTTGATGCACATTGATGTATCGTTACACTTGCAATATATCTAGACCTACTTCTTCAACCGCTACTCCAACCATAATTTTCTCCGGTAGTTTCGTAAAAAATGTAGGAACGGCTCTGGTCACGATAACGCCATGATAATGCACTTTTCTCTTATTCTTAAACTTTGTTAACTTTTGCACATAATTTTATTTCTATATATATATGTATATATTTAAATGTTATATATAAACGCATAGAATCCCCAATCCATTAATAATAAATGATCTGGTTTAAAGCCATAAAAAAGAAATTAATAACAGCATACAATCTACGGTTTATTAAGAATACTATAAATTAATATAAAATTAACAGTCTAATAAACATAATCTAAATGCACAGAGTGCGAACAAAATATGTAAATGAAAAACCTTTCATAAACGTCTACTTTACTTAAATAAATCAATAAAATCGTAAAGTCCGCGATTTATTAAAAATTCTATAAATTGATATATAAAACCAACCAGTCCAATAAACATAATCTAATCATATCGAATGCGAATTTCTGTGATTACAAAGTTTGCAATTGAAAAACCTCGCCTCTTTTGCTCACGAAAATGAATTCGAGGAACAGAAAAAATGTCTACAGTTTACAAAAAGATCTCGTTCGGCGAAAGCTTAAAACGCCAGCTTTCGTTGGGAACGATAGCCGCTTTTATTCCAGAGTCAGCAACATTCGATGGATGAAAGCGCGATTACTCCTGCCGGCTGCATGCGAAATTATCCACGGCTGCCGTTATCGTAATTAACTCCGCTTATCTTTCCTGTTCTTGGCCAAAGCAGCGATACTGTAACACTTGCACCATTTTTATTTTATCCCGCGATCTCGACCGGGCTAATAAAACTCCATGCGCCGTGGTTTAAAAATAAAGCGGGTTCATGATCTTTTATTATCGAATTCGTAATCGAATTCACATTTAAGCCCGCAGATGCAGATAATACGGTTATTATGGTCGGAAATTATGGGGTCGTCTTTGACGGTATTTATTTTTGTTTCTTTTTTTTCGATTTGCAAACGAATTGTATACGGAAATGATAAGAAACTTTAATGCAAAAGGGGAGGCGTGACTTTAACTTTTACAAATTGCAAAGAATAGATTATTAAATTTGATTCCAATGGCATTTAAAACATTGCATTGACATTTTGCATTGACAGTGTAATATTTGATTCTCTTTTAATAGCAACTAGCAATTATATTTAATAGTGATTGGTAATTGTAGTTAACAGTAACGAGTAGTTATATTTAATACTGATTGGTAATTATATTTAATAGCAACTAGTAATTATATTTAATAGTAACTGGTACTTATAATTACTAATAATTAGTAGTTATATTTAACTAGTAATTCAATTTAATAGTAACTAGCAATTACATTTACTATTAACTAATAATTATATTCAACAGTAATCTACGTTCAATTTTGCAACCATTGATGATTTAGTTCGAAGACGTAAACCATGTTACTGCAAATATTGTAAAAGTTTTAAAATCGAAGCACCCTCTCTCTCTCCTACAAGTAAATAGACAAACCGTAAAAGATGAGACGAGCCAACGATTGGCCGGTATCGGGAGAACACAAGTATCGACAAGATTTCGAAACTTAATCAAAAGTTCGGGGCTAGTTGGCTTCATCGGAGGTCCGACAAAGTACCAGTCTCTCTCTAGGACGAGTCGAAGGGGGGGGGCAAGTCTGTGCGAAACAAAGAGGAAGTGCAGTGACGGTGCAGTTTCCACCATTATTATTTCCATCGCAGTCCTTTGAAAAATGAGCTCACTAACTAGCAATATTTCTTATGTATACATATATATTTCGTATATATATATTCATAAATCGAACTGATTAAGTTTATCACAATGTTGTAAAAATTTAACGAAAATTTTTAAATACGTTCTCGATATTTATTAACCGTGCATGGCGAAGTAATACCTTCGAATTAAATATCTATATAAATTAGTCTTTTGAGGTTAACAAAATTTACTGTGTTATATGGTAATATAACACATTAAATATGACAAATATGATAATAATAGTAACATAATAATATAGTGTAATGTAATATGGTAACTAATAGTATGCTATAACTATAATACAGTACACTATGCACCTATACAGTCTAGTAAACGTAATAAATTCTATAGTATATTTTATTTCAGAGAATGTTCCCCCGGGTTTAATATAATATAATATACTACATATAACATAATATAATATAGTAGATACAACATAATACAATATAGTAGATATAACATGATACAATATAGTAGATATAACATAATACAATATAGTAGATATAACATAATACAATCTAGTAGATATAACACAATATAATATAGTAGATATAACATAATATAATATAGTAGATATGACATAATATAATAAAGTAAATACAACATAATATAATATACTAAACATAACAATAACATAATATACTAAATAAACATAACATAATATACTAAATAAACATAATATAATATACTAAATAAACATAATATAATATACTAAATAAACATAATATAATATACTAAATATAACAATAACATATACTATACAATGCAATATCTAGTCCACGTCTAATTAACATCCAGCATATTCCGCACACTCGTCGCTTCCATAGAAAATCGCGCCCAAGCACCGCGGTTGCCAGAAAATCCATTCGTCGCATAAAACTTTGCAATGCAAACGTCACGCCTTCTTCGCCAAACAAGTCCGCCGACTTCGGCGAAGTCGTTAATTACCGCAGGTGCGAAATAGAACCGAAGACAAAGGGTCCTGACGATAATAACAACGTTCCGTTGCGCGGCGACACGGACGGTTCCCCGGCGATAGGACGATTCCACGAGCCCCGTAAACTCGGCCGCTGTTTTCGCCGCGCAAATATTTATTCTAGTTCAGTGGCTGATGTAGGTTAGAACGGAATGCAGGTGTATCTCACGGCTAGGAAACGGGTTCGAAGTTTCGCGGGTGCGAGACGTGCAAACAGGGTCGGCCCCGCGTCAAGTTTTCCGTGTTGTCGGCGACGGCGGCGGCGCGACTTCCGCGCGCGTCACGCCCGCGAAGAGAGAACGTGTCAACAATCGCGCGACGTCTGGGCCGCGGGTCCGTGTGTCGCAGGCCGTGGACTCGCGATCCCATTTATCTTCCGGCCGCCGCGCCCTAAGTTCGGACCGAAACAATGCCCGGCAAAAGTAAAAGTTGTTATCGGCGGCCCTCGCCGGACAGACGGCGATGGGAACACGTGCGAGATTCTACGCGAGCGGACAATTTAATTTGCTCCGCTCGGCCGCCGGGAATTAACCCTTTGCACTGCGAGTCCTTTCATGTTGCGTTGATTAGCGCTTGCTTGTCCTTGTTATTTCTCATTAATATTTATGACATATTAGACACCTCTCGGGGTGCACAAAATAAAGAAAATAGAAAATATAAATGTTGCTTAATGCTGATATTTTCCTTAACCCTTTGCACTCGACGCCATTTTAAGCTCAGATCAAAAATTGCTATTTTGACCAGCTGTACCATAGTAATTAGTTTAATTTGTGAGATCGAGTCTTGTGACTCGTAAAACTGTTACGCTTTTCACAGAAGGGTCTTCAATAATGTCAATATTATTTTATTAATTATATAACAATTTTCATTGGCGCTTCAGAGGCGCCACTCGAGCGCAAAGGGTTAACCCCTATTTAACCCCATTTTCTTCACAGTCACCGCGATTAGGAATTTCTTAATTGGCACAATTTCTAAGAAGGAACAGTATGCTTAAATATTAATAACAAGAGATTAGAATTTTATTCCAATTTCATAGAACAGAACAACATCCATACTTAATTATTTATTGCTAGTAATTTCCATTACGAGTCGGACTCGTCAGAGTACAGCAAGGGGTTGATGAACCAGATAATTTTTGTCTCTTCTATTGTCTTTATTTACCACCGTTCCTAAAACATTAATGACGAGAGACTTCAACTTGATTTCGATTTAGGAGAAATGAATAATATTCATATTCGGCAGATGTTATTATGGTGCAAGAGGGGTTGAGACAAAGCCTATGGCCGGGTAATGGTATTAAATATCCTCGCGAGAAACGAACGGCCCGAATGAAACGCGCGCGTAGCATACGAACGAATAACAATGGGAGGGGGGGGCTCGATCGATTTTATTAGGGAAACGAGATGTCGCCGAAACTCTGTTAGGCCGACCGCCCGCGATTCGATGGTCTCTGCTTGTTTTTACGCGTCGGACAATTCGCGAATTAAGAGGAGAAACATTCGGGATGAACGCTGATTCGATACGTTTATTAATTTACCTGTGCGCGTATTTCAGGTGCTTGGGAAATCGAACGTTTATGATGTTAGACGAATTTTATAGTTTATACGCGTATAATAGTGATTATTATTATTGTTTGCTGTGCGTAGATATATATTTAGATAAATATGTAGTATTATTAATTTTTATGTTACTATATAAAATATTATTATTTATTAGACTACTATATATTATATTATTATTATATTACTGTACATTATTATATCATAGAAGACTTCTATTACGTATACGTATATAATAGTAATTATAATTATTGTTTTTCATATAAGCCTACATATTTAGATAGATATATAGCATTACTATTTATTATATTATTGCATTATTATTACGTTACTATTTCATTTTTGTATTATACAATAACGCAACTATAACAGTACATTATAAATATAATTCAGAATACAGCAAATTTAATAACGCGAAAC